>NC_091454.1:1804770-1922270 GCF_027789765.1 Dendropsophus ebraccatus | reverse complement strand
CTACACTGTGACAATCCTCTGCTCAGCAGCTGCTCCGGCTCCTGCCAGTAACTACACCTATCAGCGGAGTGGCCCCTAGGGGCCTGGGCATCGAACACTGCTCTTAGTTTACTTCCTCCATGAATCTTCCTATATACAGGACACTGCATTGGCACTTTACCTCCTCAGGTTACATTTATGACGGCCATTTTTGCTTACTTGCACACGGACATTGTGATTCTTTTGTATACGGATAGAGACATGTAGTTTGGAGTATATCTCGCCCGGTATTGGCCCTGAAGACATGATTACTATTGTGTTTTCTTGCTTTGTGTTTTGGTGTTTCTTCTGTTTATTTCTCGTGTTGCTCATTAAGATAACTATATTCTATCTAGCTGTGCCATTGCCCTACTTTCCATACGTACTTTTTGGTTAGTTTGGTTTAGACGTTTTTTCCGTATGCGGGCTATGTGCACCCGTCTTTCATGCATTGACATTTACCTATTAAATTAATTTGTCTTAATCTTCAGGGTTGTGCATCTCCATCTCATCTGGGTTACGGTGCCCAATACAGCTCACCATCAGGGTGCCCAATACAGCTCCCCACTAGGGTGCCCAATACAGCTCCCCACTAGGGTGCCCAATACAGCTCCCCACTAGGGTGCCCAATACAGCTCCCCACTAGGGTGCCCAATACAGCTCACCATCAGGGTGCCCAATACAGCTCCCCACTAGGGTGCCCAATACAGCTCCCCACTAGGGTGCCCAATACAGCTCACCATCAGGGTGCCCAATACAGCTCACCATCAGGGTGCCCAATACAGCTCCCCACTAGGGTGCCCAATACAGCTCCCCACTAGGGTGCCCAATACAGCTCACCATCAGTGTGCCCAATACAGCTCACCATCAGGGTGCCCAATACAGCTCACCATCAGAGTTCCCAATACAGCTCCCCACTAGGGTGCCCAATACAGCTCCCCACTAGGGTGCCCAATACAGCTCCCCACTAGGGTGCCCAATACAGCTCACCATCAGGGTGCCCAATACAGCTCACCATCAGAGTTCCCAATACAGCTCCCTACTAGGGTGCCCAATACAGCTCACCACTAGGGTGCAAAATACAGATCACCATCAGGGTACCCAATACAGCTCCCCACTAGGGTGCCCAATATAGCTCACCATCAGAGTGCCCAATACAGCTCCCCACTAGGGTGCCCAATACAGCTCACGATCAGTGTGCCCAATACAGCTCACCATCAGTGTACCCAATACAGCTCACCATCAGGGTGCCCAATACAGCTCACCATCAGGGTGCCCAATACAGATCACCGTCAGGGTGCCCAATACAGCTCCCCACTAGGGTGCCCAATACAGCTCCCCATCAGGGTGCCCAATACAGCTCACCATCAGAGTGCCCAATACAGCTCCCCACTAGGGTGCCCAATACAGCTCCCCACTAGGGTGCCCAATACAGCTCACCATCAGGGTGCCCAATACAGCTCACCATCAGTGTGCCCAATACAGCTCACCATCAGGGTGCCCAATACAGCTCACCATCAGTGTGCCCAATGCAGCTCCCCACTAGGGTGCCCAATACAGCTCACCATCAGGGTGCCCAATACAGCTAACCATCAGGTTGCCCAATACAGCTCACCACTAGGGTGCCCAATACAGCTCACCATCAGTGTGCCCAATACAGCTCACCATCAGTGTGCCCAATACAGCTCACCACTGGGGTGCCCAATACAGCTCGGGATGCCTAAAAGAGCTCACCTTCAGAGTGCCCAATAGCTGTATTGGGCACCCTACTGGTGAGCTGTATTGGGCACCCTGATGGTGAGCTGTTTGGGCACCCTAGTGGTGATCTGTATCGGGCACCCTGATGGTGACCTCTATTGGGCACCCCAGTGGTGAGATGTATTGGGCACACTAGTGTTGAGCTGTATTGGGCACCTTAGTGGTGAGCTGTATTGGGCACCCTGATGGTGAGCTGTGTTGGGCACCCTGATGGTGAGCTGTATTGGGCACACTGATGGTGAGCTGCATTGGCCACCTTAGTGGTAAGCTGTATTGGGCACCCTAGTGGGGAGCTGTATTGGGAACACTGATGGGAAGCTGTATTGGGCACCCTGATGGTGAGCTGTATTGGGCACACTGATGGTGAGCTGCATTGGCCACCTTAGTGGTAAGCTGTATTGGGCACCCTAGTGGGGAGCTGTATTGGGAACACTGATGGGAAGCTGTATTGGGCACCCTGATTGTGAGCTGTATTGGGCACCCTGATGGGGAGCTGTATTGGGCACCCTGATGGTGAGCTGTATTGGGCACCCTGATGGGGAGCTGTATTGGGCACCCTGATGGTGAGCTGTATTGGGCACCTTAGTGATGAGCTGTATTGGGAACACTGATGGGGAGCTGTATTGGGCACACTGATGGGGAGCTGTATTGGGCACCCTGATGGTGAGCTGTATTGGGCACCTTAGTGGTGAGCTGTATTGGGCACCCTGATGGTGAGCTGTGTTGGGCACCCTGATGGTGAGCTGTATTGGGCACACTGATGGTGAGCTGTATTGGGCACCTTAGTGATGAGCTGTATTGGGAACACTGATGGGGAGCTGTATTGGGCACACTGATGGGGAGCTGTATTGGGCACCCTGATGGTGAGCTGTATTGGGCACCTTAGTGGTGAGCTGTATTGGGCACCCTGATGGTGAGCTGTGTTGGGCACCCTGATGGTGAGCTGTATTGGGCACACTGATGGTGAGCTGCATTGGGCACCTTAGCGGTGAGCTGTATTGGGCACCCTAGTGGGGAGCTGTATTGGGCACACTGATGGGGAGCTGTATTGGGCACCCTGATGGTGAGCTGTATTGGGCACCCTGATGGTGAGCTGTATTGGGCACCTTAGTGGTGAGCTGTATTGGGCACCCTGATGGTGAGCTGTGTTGGGCACCCTGATGGTGAGCTGTATTGGGCACACTGATGGTGAGCTGCATTGGGCACCTTAGCGGTGAGCTGTATTGGGCACCCTAGTGGGGAGCTGTATTGGGAACACTGATGGGAAGCTGTATTGGGCACCCTGATGGTGAGCTGTATTGGGCACCTTAGTGATGAGCTGTATTGGGCACACTGATGGTGATCTGTATTGGGCACCCTGATGATGAGCTGTATTGGGCACCTTAGTGGGGAGCTGTATTGGGCACACTGATGGTGAGCTGTATTGGGCACACTTATGGTGAGCTGTATTGGGCACCCTGATGGTAAGCTGTATTGGGAACACTGATGGGGAGCTGTATTGGGCACCCTAGTGGTGAGCTGTATTGGGCACCCTGATGGTGAGCTGTTTTGGGCACACTGATGGTGAGCTGTATTGGGCACCCTGATGGTGAGCTGTATTGGGCACACTTATGGTGAGCTGTATTGGGCACCCTGATGGTGAGCTGTATTGGGCACACTGATGGTGAGCTGTATTGGGCACACTGATGGTGAGCTGTATTGGGCACACTGATGGTGAGCTGTATTGGGCACCCTGATGGTGAGCTGTATTGGGCACCCTAGTGGGGAGCTGTATTGGGCACCCTGATGGTGAGCTGTATTGGGCACACTGATGGTGAGCTGTATTGGGCACCCTGATGGTGAGCTGTATTGGGCACCCTGATGGTGAGCTGTATTGGGCATCCTGATGGTCAGTTGTATTGGGCACACTGATGGTGAGCTGTATTGGGCACCCTGATGGTGAGCTGTATTGGGCACCCTGATGGTGAGCTGTATTGGGCATCCTGATGGTCAGTTGTATTGGGCACACTGATGGTGAGCTGTATTGGGCACCCTGATGATGAGCTGTATTGGGCACCTTAGTGGGGAGCTGTATTGGGCACACTGATGGTGAGCTGTATTGGGCACCCTGATGCGGAGCTGTATTGGGCATTCTGATGGTGAGCTGTATTGGGCACACTTATGGGGAGCTGTATTGGGCACACTGATGGTGAGCTGTATTGGGCACACTTATGGGGAGCTGTTTTGGGCACCCTGATGGTGAGCTGTATTGGGCACCCTGATGGTGAGCTGTATTGGGAACACTGATGGGGAGCTGTATTGGGCACCCTAGTGGTGAGCTGTATTGGGCACACTGATGGTGAGCTGTATTGGGCACCCTGATGGTGAGCTGTATTGGGGACCTTGATGGTGAGCTGTGTTGGGCACCCTGATGGTGGGCTCTATTGGGCACACTGATGGTGAGCTATATTGGGCACCCTGATGGTGAGCTGTATTGGGCACCTGATGGTGAGCTGTATTGGGCAACCTGATGGTGAGCTGTATTGGGCACCCTGATGGTGAGTTGTATTGGGCACCCTGATGGTGAGCTGTATTGGGCACACTGATGGGGAGCTGTATTGGGCACACTAGTGGTGAGCTGTATTGGGCACCTTAGTGGTGAGCTGTATTGGACACCTTAGTGGTGAGCTGTATTGGGCACCCTAGTGGTGAGCTGTATTGGGCACCCTAGGGATGAGCTGTATTGGGCACCTTAGTGGTGAGCTGTATTGGGCACCCTGATGGTGAGCTGTATTGGGCACACTGATGGGGAGCTGTATTGGGCATCCTGACGGTGAGCAGTATTGGGCACACTGATGGGGAGCTGTATTGAGCACCCTAGTGTTGAGCTGTATTGGGCACATTAGTGATAAGCTGTATTGGGCACATTAGTGGTGAGCTGTATTGGGCACCTTAGTGGTGAGCTGTATTGGGCACCCTGATGATGAGCTGTATTGGGCACACTGATGGTGAGCTGTATTGGGCACATTAGTGGTGAGCTGTATTGGGCACCTTAGTGGTGAGCTGTCTTGGGCACCCTGATGGTGAGTTGTATTGGGCACCTTAGTGGGGAGCTGTATTGGGCACACTGATGGTGAGCTGTAATGGGCGCCCTGATGGTGAGCTGTATTGGGCACCCTGATGGGGAGCTGTATTGGGCATCCTGATGGTGAGCTGTATTGGGCACACTGATGGTGAGCTGTATTGGGCACCCTAGTGGTGAGCTGTATTGGGCACATTAGTGGTGAGCTGTCTTGGGCACCCTGATGATGAGCTGTATTGGGCACACTGATGGTGAGCTGTAATGGGAGCCCTGATGGTGAGCTGTATTGGGCACCCTGATGGGGAGCTGTATTGGGCATCCTGATGGTGAGCTGTATTGGGCACACTTATGGGGAGCTGTATTGGGCACCCTGATGGTGAGCTGTATTGGGCACTCTAGTGGTGAGCTGTATTGGGCACACTGATGGTGAGCTGTATTGGGCACCCTGATGGTGGGCTGTATTGGGCACCCTGATGGTGAGCTGTATTGGGGACCTTGATGGTGAGCTGTGTTGGGCACCCTGATGGTGGGCTCTATTGGGCACACTGATGGTGAGCTATATTGGGCACCCTGATGGTGAGCTGTATTGGGCACCTGATGGTGAGCTGTATTGGGCACACTGATGGTGATCTGTATTGGGCACCCTGATGGTGAGCTGTATTGGGCACCCTGATGGTGAGCTGTATTGGGCACCCTGATGGTGAGCTGTATTGGGCACCCTGATGGTGAGCTGTATTGGGCACCCTGATGGTGAGCTGTATTGGGCACACTTATGGGGAGCTGTATCGGGCACTCTGATGGTGAGCTGTATTGGGCACCCTGATGGTGGGCTGTATTGGGCACCCTAGTGGTGAGCTGTTTTGGGCACACTCATGGTGAGCTGTATTGGGCACCCTGATGGTGAGCTGTATTGGGCTCACTGATGGGGAACTGTATTGGGCACCCTGATGGTGAGCTGTATTGGGCTCACTGATGGGGAACTGTATTGGGCTCACTGATGGTGAGCTGTATTGGGCACCCTGATGGTGAGCTGTATTGGGCACACTTATGGTGAGCTGTATTGGGCACCCTGATGGTGAGCTGTATTGGGCACACTGATGGTGAGCTGTATTGGGCACCCTGATGGTGAGCTGTATTGGGCACACTGATGGTGAGCTGTATTGGGCACCCTGATGGTGAGCTGTATTGGGCACCCTAGTGGTGAGCTGTATTGGGCACCCTGATGGTGAGCTGTATTGGGCACCCTGATGGTGAGCTGTATTGGGCACCCTGATGGTGAGCTGTATTGGGCACCCTAGTGGTGAGCTGTATTGGGCACCCTGATGGTGAGCTGTATTGGGCACCCTGATGGTGAGCTGTATTGGGCACCCTAGTGGTGAGCTGTATTGGGCACACTGATGGTGAGCTGTATTGGGCACACTTATGGGGAGCTGTATCGGGCACACTTATGGGGAGCTGTATCGGGCACTTTATTTATAGACCAGGCTGAGGGTAGTTTTGCTGCTCTTTATGTATTATAGATCAGAGGAGACCTATTTTTTGGCCACCAATTGTGGTAGTTTATGGTGATGTGTGAGCAGGTGCTCCGGGTTACACTCTCCCTCCCGTATCCCTGATTACATTGTTAGCGTTGCTCTCTATGTATTTTCCTCCTGTCCAGTGATTTAGTTATAAAGTATTGGCTATATGTCTGGTGGCCTGATTATAGGCAATGTAAGGGCCCTGAGGCAGGCCTAACTGGTCAATATAGGAAATATATCTCCTCCAATGGGAGGCTAGCCCTAGCTTCTCCTATAAAGGCTCCGGTTAGTCCCTGGTTTATTGCCTAGACTAGTGTATAGTGTATATTCTACTGCCAACACCTGACCTCACTGACCAGGCCTGCAAAGCACCAAGGAGGCAACCACCATTGAAGTTAACAGGTTCCATCCTGTCAAGTCTACAAAAGTCCTCTCTGTGCTTATTAAGGGCTTTCCTACAGCGGATGGAGAAGCTCTTATTCTGCCGATGTGCCCCGCTGACTACTGCTCTATCTACTATGGTAATGTGGAGGGATTAACTTCACCCGGCTGTATCCTTCCGGGGCTGTATACCTCCACCTGGCACCCCGTCGTCTCCTCCAGCATCAGGCGGAGTCTCATAGCCCTGAGTATAATATAGTAATATAAAGGCTGGTGCTCCCCTACATTATAGAACCCCCCTAACACCCCCAGGACTGAGGGAGGCGCGAGGCACCGCTGGACTCCTGGGCAGTTTATTACATCTGACTGGTCATGTGACCATTAGACAACTATTATAACCTCCAGAGCCTCACATGTACCTAGAGGCTGAAGACTATATAAAAGTCTGTTTCTCTATTTCGGGGGCGTTGTGCACCCCATTTCCACCATCCTGCGCCGGCTTCTTTGTGCCGTCTTCTTGCTCGCTCTCTTTTTTCACAGAAAGTTTCTTCTTCACCATAAATATAAAGATGACAAATAGGATGAAGGACGGGGCCCGGATCCCAGTGGTGAGGCCCAGGAAGGTGCTCCTGGGGGAGAAGAGACAAGGTTAGGGGTGTCATGTCATCCCCACCACCCTGTGCGCTGCACCCCAACATCTACAACCCCTGGTATGACCCCACCACCCTGTACCCTGCACCCCAACAACTGAACTCCCCAGCATGACCCCACCACCCTGTACCCCGCACCCAATCTCACACCTCCAGTATGACCCCACCACCCTGTACCCCAACATCTCACACTCCCAGCATGACCCCACCACCCTGTACCCAGCACCCCAACATCTCACACCCCCAGCATGACCACACCACCCAGCACCCCAACATCTCACACGCCCAGCATGACCCCACCTTGCACCCCAATATCTCACACCCCCAGCATGACCCCACCACCCTGTACTCAGCACCTCAACATCTCACACCCCTAGCATGACCACACCACCCTGTACCCCAACATCTCACACTCCCAGCATGACCCCACCACCCTGCACCCCAATATCTCACACCCCCAGCATGACCCCACCACCCTGTACCCACCACCCCAACATCTCACACCCCCAGCATGACCCCACCACCCTGCATCCCAACATCTCACACCCTCAGCATGACCCCACCACCCTGTACCCCAACATCTCACACTCCCAGCATGACCCCACCACCCCTTGCACCCCTCTATCTGGTTCTTTGTCTGGTATCGGGGTGATGTCAGGTATGTGGGGCCCCTTATAATGGGGTGTTTACCTGAATGAGTGGGTGTCATACAGGCGGCACGCCCCTCTCCCTCCACAGCGCTTTGCCCCCCACTTTAGGCAGGTTCTGTCAATGAGAGCCCCAAAATAAATGGGAGCCGGGATCCCCGCTGCAGAAAAAGAGGATCCAGGGTTACAGCAGAACTGACAACAGCACCCTAAAATAATTCTGCCCCCCCAGTGTACCTCCACTCAAAGGGTCTGCCCTGTTGTTGGTCTCCCATGGCTGGCACTGTTATTGGTCTCCCATGGCTGGCACTGTTATTGGTCTCCCATGGCTGGCACTGTTATTGGTCTCCCATGGCTGGCACTGTTATTGGTCTCCCATGGCTGGCACTGTTATTGGTCTCCCATGGCTGGCACTGTTATTGGTCTCCCATGGCTGGCACTGTTATTGGTCTCCCATGGCTGGCACTGTTATTGGTCTCCCATGGCTGGCACTGTTATTGGTCTCCCACGGCTGGCACTGTTGTTAGTGCCAGCCATGGCTGGCACTGTTATTGGTCTCCCATGGCTGGCACTGTTATTGCTCTCCCATGGCTGGAACTGTTATTGCTCTCCCACGGCTGGCACTGTTATTGCTCTCCCACGGCTGGCACTGTTGTAAGTCTCCCACGGCTGGCACTGTTATTGCTCTCCCATGGCTGGAACTGTTATTGCTCTCCCATGGCTGGAACTGTTATTGCTCTCCCACGGCTGGCACTGTTATTGCTCTCCCACGGCTGGCACTTTTATTGCTCTCCCACGGCTGGAACTGTTATTGCTCTCCCACGGCTGGCACTGTTATTGCTCTCCCACGGCTGGCACTGTTATTGCTCTCCCATGGCTGGAACTGTTATTGCTCTCCCACGGCTGGCACTGTTATTGCTCTCCCACGGCTGGCACTGTTATTGCTCTACCATGGCTGGCACTGTTATTGCTCTACCATGGCTGGCACTGTTATTGCTCTCCCACGGCTGGCACTGTTATTGGTCTCCCACGGCTGGCACTGTTATTGGTCTCCCATGGCTGGCACTGTTATTGCTCTCCCACGGCTGGCACTGTTATTGCTCTCCCACGGCTGGCACTGTTATTGCTCTCCCACGGCTGGCACTGTTATTGCTCTCCCACGGCTGGCACTGTTATTGCTCTCCCACGGCTGGCACTGTTATTGCTCTCCCACGGCTGGCACTGTTATTGCTCTCCCACGGCTGGCACTGTTATTGCTCTCCCACGGCTGGCACTGTTATTGCTCTCCCACGGCTGGCACTGTTGTTAGGTTCTGTTGACATGTGACAACCATATAACCTGCACACTTACCTAATGCTCTAATCAGTAACATATAGACACCGACAGCCAAAGATTTCAGCTCCGGAGAGACGCACCTGCAGGGAGGGCAAAGATACCAGGGATAAAAGAAAATGTTATCCACAGCAGGTACAAGCAAGACGGGAACAGGGCAAGCAAATGATGTAGGTACAGATAGTACTGCCTCCCTGTGGGTGATGTAGGTACAGATAGTACTGCCTCCCTGTGGGTGATGTAGGTACAGATAGTACTGCCTCCCTGTGGGTGATGTAGGTACAGATAGTACTGCCTCCCTGTGGGTGATGTAGGTACAGATAGTACTGCCTCCCTGTGGGTGATGTAGGTACAGATAGTACTGCCTCCCTGTGGGTGATGTAGGTACAGATAGTACTGCCTCCCTGTGGGTGATGTAGGTACAGATAGTACTGCCTCCCTGTGGGTGATGTAGGTACAGATAGTACTATCTGTACCTACATCATCTACAGGAGAGACAAAGAGACAATAGTACTGCCTCCCTGTGGGTGATGTAGATACAGATACTATTGTCTCCCTGTCTCTCCTGTAGATGATGTAGGTACAGATAGTACTGCCTCCCTGTCTCTCCCTGTAAATGATGTAGGTACAGATAGTACTGCCTCCCTGTCTCTCCCTGTAAATGATGTAGGTACAGATAGTACTACCTCCCTGTCTCTCCTGTAGATGATGTAGTTACAGATAGTACTGCCTCCATGTCTCTCTTGGTAAATAATGGAGGTACAGATAGTACTGCCTCCCTGTCTCTCCCTGTAGATGATGTAGGTACAGATAGTACTGCCTCCCTGTCTCTCCCTGTAGATGATGTAGGTACAGATAGTACTGCCTCCCTGTCTCTCCCTGTAGATGATGGAGGTACAGATAGTACTGCCTTCCTTTCTCTCCCGGTAAATAATGGAGGCCACTGTTATAAGTATTAGTCTCGGGGACGCACCAGAGGACAATGACATAACCTGGAGCTCCACTAATCGCAAATATAAAAGTGGTGAAGATTTGTGAGATGACATAGATGAGGAACATCCTGGAGCAGTTGTCACTGGGAGGACACGAGCCGAGCGAGACCGAGGAGTTTCCCGACGCTAAACCCATAGATTCAATACACGAGCAATTGTGATAAGCCTGAAATAACAGAGAGCATTATCTGATTATTATACACAGTATCACACTTATTATTATACATCACACTGATTATTATACATCACACTGATTATTATACATCACACTGATTATTATATACTGTATCACTCTGATTATTATACACAGTATCACACTTATTATTATACATCACACTGATTATTATACATCACACTGATTATTATACATCACACTGATTATTATACATCACACTTATTATTATACATCACACTGATTATTATACATCACTCTGATTATTATATACTGTATCACACTGATTATTATACATCACACTGATTATTATATACTGTATCACACTTATTATTATACATCACACTTATTATTATATACTGTATCACTCTGATTATTATATACTGTATCACACTGATTAAGAGACAGACAGAGACAGTTCCTGCTGCAGTGAAGCCAGAGTCCCGCTTAGGCCAAGACCCTTGTCAGGGACCAAGGAAAAGACTTTATTTCTTATGCAAGTAACATCGGCTAGCATGCAGTGCTAGACCCCTCAGAATGGAGGACGTCCTCTGAGGATCACCTTGTCTAGGCCAGGAATACTTTATACAAGATACAGGGTAGTAGACCTGAGGTTCGGTACTGACCCTACCATTACAAAGCTGCAGATTACGCCTACGTATCCTACTGTAACGCACAGTTGTTCTGAAAGGTTTCGGGAAATCTGCTTCACCCATTGCAGTGACCTGGGACTTGTACTACCCTAATAGGACGGGTATCCTGACACTACAGGGCATAAGGCAGTCAAACACGTAAGTATGAGTTTCTTCTTCTCTCAACTACGCAATCCCATCAGAGTACACAGCTACCTTGGACAGGGCCCTCACGTCGCTCCTCTACTCTCCCTTCTACAGTTACTATCTCTCACCTGCACCTGCAGTTACTGAAGCCTTATTACTGTATTACAATGAAGGACTCAACTAAAAGGACGTTATTCTGGTTAGGCAGCGGAACTGTCTATCATTCTGCACCTACACACCAAGTTATACTTCGGTTATCCAAACCTATGGAAGCAGCGCCTCTCTGAGCGGGGGAGGGTACCAACGCCACTCCAGCCTGCAGTGATAGGTGTCCATGCTTCCCCGACCAGCAGCACCCCATACCGCTTTGCCACAATTGCGCTGGTTACATCACTCACTATGTTCCTCCCTGAGCCGGTGGATGATCTGCAGCCGGCCAGACACGCGGACAGGTAGGTGATGTTATTATTTCCACAGACGGGATCCCATTGTTGTGTGGCGCATGAACAGTCAGCGTTACAGGAGGAGAAGAGGCTGTGCTCCCTGAATGTGTCCAGCTTACTCCTATAATATGATAGAAAACATCAGAGCCCACCACCTCCCCCTATCTGCCCCCATTTATGTACAGAGAAATCTCCAGAGAACGTCCCCAATGCAGGAATGAGATGGGAGCCATGCTGGGGGGCAGGAATGAGATGGGAGCCATGCTGGGGGGCAGGAATGAGATGGGAGCCATGCTGGGGGGGGGGGGGGGGGGGCAGGAATGAGATGGGAGCCATGCTGGGGGGGGGGGGGGCAGGGAGGAGGTGGGAGCCATGCTGGGGGGTAGGAATGAGATGGGAGCCATGCTGGGGGGAAGGAATGAGATGGGAGCCATGCTGGGGGGGGGGGGGCAGGAATGAGATGGGAGCCATGCTGGGGGGGGGGGGCAGGAATGAGATGGGAGCCATGCGGGGGGGCAGGAATGAGATGGGAGCCATGCTGGGGGGCAGGAATGAGATGGGAGCCATGCTGGGGGAAAGGAATGAGATGGGAGCCATGCTGGGGGGCAGGAATGAGATGGGAGCCATGCTGGGGGGGGGGCAGGAATGAGATGGGAGCCATGCTGGGGGGAAGGAATGAGATGGGAGCCATGCTGGGGAGCAGGAATGAGATGAGGAGCCATGCTGGGGGGCAGGAATGAGATGGGAGCCATGCTGGGGGGAAGGAATGAGATGGGAGCCATGCTGGGGGAAAGGAATGAGATGGGAGCCATGCTGGGGGGCAGGAATGAGATGGGAGCCATGCTGGGGGGGGGGCAGGAATGAGATGGGAGCCATGCTGGGGGGAAGGAATGAGATGGGAGCCATGCTGGGGGGGG
This sequence comes from Dendropsophus ebraccatus, assembly GCF_027789765.1. Classification (NCBI taxonomy): domain Eukaryota; kingdom Metazoa; phylum Chordata; class Amphibia; order Anura; family Hylidae; genus Dendropsophus; species Dendropsophus ebraccatus. Next base: position 1,909,600 of record NC_091454.1, on the reverse strand, counting down.
GGGGGGGGCAGGAATGAGATGGGAGCCATGCTGGAGGGCAGGAATGAGATGGGAGCCATGCTGGAGGGCAGGAATGAGATGGGAGCCATGCTGGGGGGGCAGGAATGAGATGGGAGCCATGCTGGGGGGGGGGGGCACGAATGAGATGGGAGCCATGCTGGGGGGTAGGAATGAGATGGGAGCCATGCTGGGGGGCAGGAATGAGATGGGAGCCATGCTGGGGGGCAGGAATGAGATGGGAGCCATGCTGGGGGGGGGGGGCAGGAATGAGATGGGAGCCATGCTGGGGGGCAGGAATGAGATGGGAGCCATGCTGGGGGGCAGGAATGAGATGGGAGCCATGCTGGAGGGCAGGAATGAGATGGGAGCCATGCTGGAGGGCAGGAATGAGATGGGAGCCATGCTGGGGGAAAGGAATGAGATGGGAGCCATGCTGGGGGGTAGGAATGAGATGGGAGCCATGCTGGGGGGAAGGAATGAGATGGGAGCCATGCTGGGGGGAAGGAATGAGATGGGCGCCATGCTGGGGGGCAGGAATGAGATGGGAGCCATGCTGGGGGGCAGGAATGAGATGGGAGCCATGCTGGTGGTGGGGGGGGGGGGGGGGGCAGGAATGAGATGGGAGCCATGCTGGGGGGAAGGAATGAGATGGGAGCCATGCTGGGGGGAAGGAATGAGATGGGAGCCATGCTGGGGGGGGGGGGCAGGAATGAGATGGGAACCATGCTGGGGGGCAGGAATGAGATGGGGAGCCATGCTGGGGGGGGCAGGAATGAGATTGGGAGCCATGCTGGGGGGGGGGGGCAGGAATGAGATGGGAGCCATGCTGGGGGCAGGAATGAGATGGGAGCCATGCTGGAGGGCAGGAATGAGATGGGAGCCATGCTGGGGGGAAGGAATGAGATGGGAGCCATGCTGGAGGGCAGGAATGAGATGGGAGCCATGCTGGGGGGAAGGAATGAGATGGGAGCCATGCTGGGGGGGGGGCAGGAATGAGATGGGAGCCATGCTGGGGGGGGGGCAGGAATGAGATGGGAGCCATGCTGGGGGGAAGGAATGAGATGGGAGCCATGCTGGGGGGAAGGAATGAGATGGGAGCCATGCTGGGGGGAAGGAATGAGATGGGAGCCATGCTGGGGGGGGGGGGCAGGAATGAGATGGGAGCCATGCTGGGGGCAGGAATGAGATGGGAGCCATGCTGGGAGCAGGAATGAGATGGGAGCCATGCTGGGGGGATGGAATAAGATGAGAGCCATGCTGGGGGGGGGGGGTAGGAATGAGATGAGAGCCATGCTGGGGGGCAGGAATAAGATGGGAGCCATGATGGGGGGGGGGTAGGAATGAGATGGCAGCCATGCTGGGGGGGAGGAATGAGATGGGAGCCATGCTGGGGGGGGGGGGCAGGAATGAGATGGGAACCATGCTGGGGGGCAGGAATGAGATGGGGAGCCATGCTGGGGGGGGCAGGAATGAGATTGGGAGCCATGCTGGGTGGGGGGGCAGGAAAGAGATGGGAGCCATGCTGGGGGGCAGGAATGAGATGGGAGCCATGCTGGAGGGCAGGAATGAGATGGGAGCCATGCTGGGGGGGGGGGGGGGGGGGGGCAGGAATGAGATGGGAGCCATGCTGGGGGGGCAGGAATGAGATGGGAGCCATGCTGGGGGGGGGGCAGGAATGAAATGGGAGCCATGCTGGAGACTAGGAATGAGATGGGAGCCATGATGGGGGGGGGGGGTTAGGAATGAGATGAGAGCCATGCTGGGTGGGGGGGCAGGAAAGAGATGGGAGCCATGCTGGGGGGGGGGGCAGGAATGAGATGGGAGCCATGCTGGGGGGCAGGAATGAGATGGGAGCCATGCTGGGGGGCAGGAATAAGATGGGAGCCATGATGGGGGGGGGGTAGGAATGATATGGGAGCAATGCTGGGGGGGGGAGGAATGAGATGGCAGCCATGCTGGGGGGGGGGGGCAGGAATGAGAGGGGAGCCATGCTGGGGGGGAGGGCAGGAATGAGATGGGAACCATGCTGGGGGGAAGGAATGAGATGGGAGCCAAGCTGGGGGGAAGGAATGAGATGGGAGCCAAGCTGGGGGGGGGGGGGGGGTAGGACTGAGATGAGAGCCATGCTGGGGGGGGGGGGGGTAGGACTGAGATGAGAGCCATGCTGGGGGGGGGGGGTAGGAGTGAGATGAGAGCCATGCTGGGGGGCGGGAATAAGATGGGAGCCATGCTGGGGGGAGGAATGAGATGGGAGACATGCTGGGGGGGGAGGAATGAGATGGGAGCCATGCTGGGGGGCAGGAATGAGATGGGAGCCATGCTGGGGGGGCAGGAAAGAGATGGGAGCCATGCTGGGGGGCAGGAATGAGATGGGAGCCATGCTGGAGGGCAGGAATGAGATGGGAGCCATGCTGGGGGGGCAGGAATGAGATGGGAGCCATGCTGGGGGGGGGGAAGGAATGAGATGGGAGCCATGCTGGGGAGCAGGAATGAGATGGGAGCCATGATGGGGGGCAGGAGTGAGATAGGAGCCATGCTGGGGGGCAGGAATAAGATGGGAGCCATGATGGAGGGGGGGTAGGAATGATATGGGAGCCATGCTGGGGGGGAGGAATGAGATGGGAGCCATGCTGGGTGGGGGGGCAGGAAAGTGATGGGAGCCATGCTGGGGGGGGGGGCAGGAATGAGATGGGAGCCATGCTGGAGGGCAGGAATGAGATGGGAGCCATGCTGGGGGGGGGGCAGGAATGAGATGGGAGCCATGCTGGGGGGGGGGGCAGGAATGAGATGGGAGCCATGCTGGGGGGCAGGAATGAGATGGAAGCCATGCTGGGGGGCAGGAATGAGATCGAGGCCATGCTGGGGGGGGCAGGGAGGAGGTGGGAGCCATGCTGGGGGGCAGGAATGAGATGAAGGCCATGCTGGGGGGCAGGAGTGAGATAGGAGCCATGCTGGGGGGCAGGAATGAGATGGGCGCCATGCTTGGGGTAGGGTGGGGTGGGGGATTAGGAAGGAGATGGGAGCCATGCTGGGGGGCAGGAATGAGATGGAAGCCATGCTGCGGGGCAGGAATGAGACGGGAGCCATGCTGGGGGGTAGGAATGAGATGGGAGCCATGCTGGGGGTGGGGGGGGGGAGGCATGAAGGAGATGGGAGCCATGCTGGGGGGCAGGAATGAGATGGGAGCCATGCTGGGGGGGGGGGCAGGAATGAGATGGAAGCCATGCTGGGGGGGGGGGGCAGGAAAGAGATGGGAGCTATGCTGGGGGGGGGCAGGAATGAGATGGGAGCCATGCTGGGGGGCAGGAAAGAGATGGGAGCCATGCTAGGGGGGGGGGGCAGGAATGAGATGGGAGCCATGCTGGGGGGCAGGAAAGAGATGGGAGCCATGCTAGGGGGGGGGGCAGGAATGAGATGGGAGCCATGCTGGGGGGCAGGAAAGAGATGGGAGCCATGCTGGGGGGGAGTGGGCAGGAAAGAGATGGGAGCTATGCTGGGGGGGGGGGCAGGAATGAGATGGCAGCCATGCTGGGGGGGGGGGCAGGAATGAGATGGCAGCCATGCTGGGGGTGAGGGGGAGGAATGAGATGGGAGCCATGCTGGGTGGCAGGAAAGAGGTGGGAGCCATGCTGGGGGGGGGGGGGGGGCAAGAATGAGATGGGAGCTATGCTGGGGGGGGGGGCAGGAATGAGATGGGAGCTATGCTGGGGGGGGGGGGGGGCAGGAATGAGATGGGAGCCATGCTGGGGGGGGGCAGGAATGAGATGGGAGCCATGCTGGGGGTGGGGGGGGAGGAATGAGATGGGAGCCATGCGATGGGGCAGGAATGAGATGGCAGCCATGCTGGGGGTGGGGGGGGAGGAATGAGATGGGAGCCATGCGATGGGGCAGGAATGAGATGGAAGCCATGCTGGGGGGGGGGGGGCAGGAAAGAGATGGGAGCTATGCTGGGGGGGGGGCAGGAATGAGATGGGAGCCATGCTGGGGGGGGGGGCAGGAAAGAGATGGGAGCCATGCTGGGGGGGGGGGCAGGAATGAGATGGGAGCCATGCTGGGGGTGGGGGGGGGGAATGAGATGGGAGCCATGCGATGGGGCAGGAATGAGATGGAAGCCATGCTGGGGGGGGGGGGGGCAGGAAAGAGATGGGAGCTATGCTGGGGGGGGGGCAGGAATGAGATGGGAGCAATGCTGGGGGGGGCAGGAATGAGATGGGAGCCATGCTGGGGGGGGGGGGGAGGAATGAGATGGGAGCCATGCGGGGGGGCAGGAAAGAGGTGGGAGCCATGCTGGAGGGGGGCAGGAATGAGATGGGAGCCATGCTGGGGGTGGGGGGGAGGAATGAGATGGGAGCCATGCTGGGGGGCAGGAAAGAGGTGGGAGCCATGCTGGAGGGGGGCAGGAATGAGATGGGAGCCATGCTGGGGGTTTATTAAGGCTTCACGAGGACTCACCCATTATAGGACACAGTGATGCCGGCCACCTCACTGTTCTCGCAGCCCATGATGAAGACGGATAAAGACAAGACAAAGGCCGTGAAGGAACAAGTGAAGAGCAACTTAGAACCCGACAACAATCCAAGTTTGTACTTCTTCATCAGCAGACCACCCAGGAACATACCCAGGGCTGCGGCCGGCAGGGTGGAGACTCCTGCACATGGAAAACCATAGCATTTAGAGGGTATGTCCATATTACTGTGAGTGACTGGAATCATTGCGTATACCTACACACACAGCCAAATGTTTCTTTGCTTCAACTGAAGCAGCTTTGCAAACATTTCTTGAAGAAATTTAACTTCCTGCTCAGATGCAGATCTATGTGTCTCCATGGTAACAGACTACAAACAAACCCTGTGTAGTCTGTGGTTGTTACTCACTCCATATAAAATGTACATCATGAAAGAATAGGAAAAGATGTGAGTATGACTGCTGGATCTGTTTATAGCTGGTTACCATCGAGTCGCTTACTTAGTGCACAGGAGCTGCATACACTTTATGGAAGGAAATTGATATGAAGGCTGCACAGTAGTCATTAAAAATCCAAACATAGACTTCATTATGGAAGTCCGTGTTTGGAATCTTTATTTGGCTACTAGATGGAGAACAGTCTGGACCCCAGGGAAATAAATAACCCACAGGGGGCCAGACGGTTCTCTGTTGAGAGGGGAGTTATACTTTTCTTCCTGGGTCTCCACTGCTGATTGCAGAAGCAGAGGTGGCTCTGAAGAAAAAAGACGTGACTCCTTACCTAACCCCCTGGCTATCGGACTGCTCCGTCTAGCACTCAAGTGGTTAAGTGGGGATGCTATGCATCCTTACCTAACTTCCTGGTGGGCAGACAGTAATCAGCTGTCAGTACAGATGCTGCATACCGTAGAGGAGCAGAACACCGTCAAAAAAAGATTCCAATGTGTATGGTCTTTTTTATGCATTTACAGGCTTAGTATAGGATGCTTTCAGACGTCTTCAACTACTAAGTGGGGGCTTAGTGTCAGCCTGTAAAATGGCTGACCCCCACATTATTACCCCAGTACTTATTATAATTAATTATTTATTTTAAAAATCATTTTAAAAAGCGTGTATGGTTCCCCCCTTTTCCAATCAGCCAAATAAAAAACCAAGCAGCAGCAGCCTAATAGTACAATGATGGGAAGGGTATTTATGTTGGTCTCTCCCCAGCCTAATAAGGCCAGCCTGCTGCCGCCCCGTCCAGGAGCGCCATTTGTGGTGGTGGATAGTAGAGTAATAATGTAAGGGTTAGTGGTAGCCATTCTGCAGGCTAATACTAAGCCTCAGTAGTGGATGCTGCCTATCAGACATCTTCAACTACTCAGCCTTTAAGATGCATAAAAAAAAAGACAATACACCCTTTAAAGTTTTTAATTAAAAATATAGACACCCCCACACTCCTCGATGACCATTTTATTAAAACTAGAAACCTGATGGTCATTGCTTTAGTCCACCAAATCCGATGTAGTCCTGAGGATAACAATATCTGAAAAATAAAAAGAAGACACACATAAAAAGGCAGGAGCAGAACACCCATAATTTTGACAGGTGTTCTGCTCCTTACAGTATGCAGCATCTGTATAGATAGCTGCTTACTGTCTGGCCCTCAGAAACATAAGTGGATATGCTATGCATCCCCACTTAACCCCCTGGGGGTCCAGATTGTGCTCCATACGCTGTGCTGAGCGCAATGCACCTGCCCCAGCAAGAAAGGAGTTAAGTTATTTAACCCTTTCTTTACTGGGAAGGAATGGTGCACTCAGCATAGCAGATGGAGCACAGCCTGGCCCCCCAGGTGGTTAAGAGGGGATGCATAGCATGAGGTTGGTCTGAACCCATGGATCCGCTCATCCCTATTGCACAGTTCCTGCTTGTTTGGTGAAGCAGTAATGACTGGACACGGCCCGGGATATAAAGGATCGGGTAGTTATAAGGGGTCATGTGACCTGCATTGACCACTCACCGGTGATGAAGTTGGACCTGGAGATGGTCTGGCCGTACTGCTGCTCCATGTATTTGGGTTTGTAGGTTATAAAGCCCAGGAAGCTGTTTGTCTGCAGGAGGGTGATGACCATCAGCATGACGTAGAGGTTATTACAGGCCAGAGACTTCAAGGAGAGGAAGAAGCCTGCGAGGAGAAGAGCAGCATCGTCTATAAGGAAATGGGCTGCATTTTCCCCATTCCCTAGATCTCTGCTTGCTGTCAGAGCTTGTGAATAGAGATGGACGAGCCATATCCCTATCCCTCAGCAGCTTCATTCCAGCTCAAACCTTCACCATTTGGTTACCGCTCGCTGAAGAAGCTGGATGCCGCCCTAAGGCTGCCTGGAAAACATGGATACAGCCCACGGCTCCCTAGGACGGCATCCAACTTCTCCAGCCAACGATAACCAAATGGGATGAACCTGAGCCTGCTGAGGGATAGGGATATGGCCCCCTCATCTCTATGTGTGAACAAGGGTTCTATATACACAGTGTAGACTCAATGATACCTACAATGATACTATTCACTGACAGCAAGCGGTGCTCATAACCCTGGACAGCCCCCCTCCTATGTGGTCAGGTTGGTGTCACCTTTGATTGTTGCTTTCTTGTGCGGCTCGGCCTCCAGCTCCTTCAGCTTCTGTCCCTCAGGGGCGGCCTTCTCCTCCGTCTTCTTCAGACTCCTAGGCAGGAAGCAGAACGGGATCCCAGCAATCAGGGTGAGGACCCCGGCCACCAGGAAGCCCAGCCACCAGGCGCCCACCCAGCGGGTGTCCTGAGGGGAGATGGTCACAGTGTCTACAAGAGAGGAGGTCATGTGATGTCCATCAGGTCCGCCCCAAAGAAAACACTATATTATGCCCTAATGACGATAATAGTATATAACAGCCAATAGGTTATTATCATATATACTATACTATATATATATATATATATGACAATAATCTATTGGCTGGTTTATATAAACAGCCAATAGATTATTGTCATATATATATATATATATATATATATATATATATATATATAGTATAGTATACAACAGCCAATAGGTTATTATCATATATACTTTACTATATATATATACACTCACCGGCCACTTTATTAGGTACACCTGTCCAACTGCACGTTACCACTTAATTTCTAATCAGCCAATCACATGGCGGCAACTCAGTGCATTTAGGCATGTAGACATGGTCAAGACAATCTCCTGCAGTTCAAACCGAGCATCAGTATGGGGAAGAAAGGTGATTTGAGGCCTTTGAACGTGGCATGGTTGTTGGTGCCAGAAGGGCTGGTCTGAGTATTTCAGAAACTGCTGATCTACTGGGATTTTCACGCACAACCATCTCTAGGGTTTACAGAGAATGGTCCGAAAAAGAAAAACCATCCAGTGAGCGGCCGTTCTGTGGGCGGAAATGCCTTGTTGATGCCAGAGGTCAGAGGAGAATGGGCAGACTGGTTCCAGCTGATAGAAAGGCAACAGTGACTCAAATAGCCAACCGTTACAACCAAGGTAGGCAGAAGAGCATCTCTGATCGCACAGTACACAGTATGGGCTACAGCAGCAGAAGACCACCCCGGGGGCCACTCCGCTCAGCTAAGAACAGGAAACTGAGGCTACAATTTGCACAAGCTCATCGAAATTGGACAGTAGAAGATTGGAAAAACGTTGCCTGGTCTGATGAGTCTCGATTTCTGCTGCGACATTCGGATGGTAGGGTCAGAATTTGGCGTCAACAACATGAAAGCATGGATCCATCCTGCCTTGTATCAACGGTTCAGGCTGGTGGTGGTGGTGTCATGGTGTGGGGAATATTTTCTTGGCACTCTTTGGGCCCCTTGGTACCAATTGAGCATGGTTACAACGCCACAGCCTACCTGAGTATTGTTGCTGACCATGTCCATCCCTTTATGACCACAATGGACCCAACATCTGATGGCGACTTTCAGCAGGATAATGCGCCATGTCATAAAGCTAGAATCATCTCAGACTGGTTTCTTGAACATGACAATGAGGTCACTGTACTCCAATGGCCTCCACAGTCACCAGATCTCAATCCAATAGAGCATCTTTGGGATGTGGTGGAACGGGAGATTGGCATCATGGATGTGCAGCCGACAAATCTGCGGCAACTGTGTGATGTCATCATGTCACTATGGACCAAAATCTCTGAGGAAGCTTCCAGCACCTTGTTGTATCTATGCCACCAAGAATTGGGGCAGTTCTGAAGGCAAAAGGGGGTCCAACCCGTTACTAGCATGGTGTACCTAATAAAGTGGCCGGTGAGTGTATATGATAATAACCTATTGGCTGTTGTATACTATACTATATATATATATATGATAGTAACCTATTGGCTGTTATATACTATATATATATTAGTATAGTATATAACAGCCAATAGATTATTGTCATATATACTGCGTATTGTACAAAACATAGTGCTGTGTCACCGTGACGACTGCTGTGACCACATGATTAAATAATCACAACCCCTCAGGTGCAATCAAGCAAAAAGGATTAAAAAAACAATAGATAAACCAGATAGGGATATACATACATCAGCAACTGTGTGACGTCAGATGGTGGCGACACTTGTCACTACCCTGCGCCGGCCTGCACTGCGCACACGCCGACAAGCTGAATCACGTGGCCACCTCACCTCCATGTGACTCACTCCGCCACCAGGCGCATGCCGCGTGCGCAGCACACACTGGTCAAACATGTGTGGTGTCCCACTAGGGGTGTTCCTACTATCCACACCCTTTGTAAAAGTCTGTACTTGTTGTAGTCTTACTGCAGCTGAAGTGTTACTAAAGATGACCACTAGATGTCGCTTTATGTATAACTGAAGTGTCTACTATAAGTGAAGATCTCTTCTTTCTTCTATCCTATCACCCCTTCCCTTTCTACTCTTCTTTTGCACTCTTTCCACCCAACCACAGTGCACCTTACACGCTGGATAGGAAGTTAGTCCCTTGGGTGAGGGAAGAGTCCTAATTGAGATTCTGTGTAGAAAGGATGCAGCTTAGATAGCTCTCCACAGTGGTTTTGCCTGGGCCCTGGCCCTCTACCAGGTACCCCCATAGCAAGTCGCAATCTTAGTCAGTACCCAGCATTGGTAGGGCGCAGGACAGTCACCTCTTACGAACTTCTTTCTTGAAGTACCCAAACCCCGCATAATGCAGTGCTATACCCTTCAAGAGAGGACTAGCCAACATATCATCTCAACCCACACCGAGGACTAGGAGTAACCACAGTGCAGGACAGTATCCATTAAAGAGCCAAAGAGCCAGGAACTAGTCCGGATAGAGCAAAGTTACTGGAAAGTCTATGAACTCCATTTCGCAGCACGAGTGTCAGCAGGAAACCCTCATCACTCTGCTTATTCCAGGTAACACGGTCTGGGGCCTGTGTCACCCATTAGTACGGTTCAGCCAAAGCTAGTGGGCATGAGGTGGTGTGAAGACTATAGGAAAGGACAATACACAGGCACAGGTTGTCTTCTTCTCCTACAAGTATTCTTCTATACACTCCAATCTCACGGCAGAGCACAATACTAGTGAGACCCTCACAGCCCCCTCCTCTCTACTACCTCAGTACAACCTTATCACCTCCACTACATCCCACTCAGCACTTATCCCACAGATCTGGTGGTTCTATGGCCGTGTAATTATTGGCCCTGTATCAGTACCTGAAGGTCCGTTGTGTTACCTGCTGCACATTAATAAGTAGTAACCAAGTCACCGTTATCCCCCGAGTCTGTGATTATTCACCTCCACCTGCACAGTATATACACCGCAACCTTGGGACCTCTCCCCTATCTGTGGGTGGGGGGTCCTACTATCCGGGAGGGTCACTACACCGCTCTGACCACCTGCACAGTATATACACCACAACCTTGGGACCTCTCCCCTATCTGTGGGTGGGGGGTCCTACTATCCGGGAGGGTCACTACACCGCTCTGACCACCTGCACAGTATATACACCGCAACCTTGGGACCTCTCCCCTATCTGTGGGTGGGGGGTCCTACTATCCGGGAGGGACACTACACCGCTCTGACCACCTGCACAGTATATACACCACAACCTTGGGACCTCTCCCCTATCTGTGGGTGGGGGGTCCTACTATCCGGGAGGGACACTACACCGCTCTGACCACCTGCACAGTATATACACCGCAACCTTGGGACCTCTCCCCTATCTGTGGGTGGGGGGTCCTACTATCCGGGAGGGTCACTACACCGCTCTGACCACCTGCACAGTATATACACCACAACCTTGGGACCTCTCTCCTATCTGTAAGTGGGGGGTCCTACTATCCGGGAGGGTCACTACACCGCTCTGACCACCTGCACAGTATATACACCACAACCTTGGGACCTCTCCCCTATCTGTGGGTGGGGGGTCCTACTATCCGGGAGGGTCACTACACCGCTCTGACCACCTGCACAGTATATACACCACAACCTTGGGACATCTCCCCTATCTGTGGGTGGGGGGTCCTACTATCCGGGAGGGTCACTACACCGCTCTGACCACCTGCACAGTATATACACCACAACCTTGGGACCTCTCCCCTATCTGTGGGTGGGGGGTCCTACTATCCGGGAGGGACACTACACCGCTCTGACCACCTGCACAGTATACACACCACAACCTTGGGACCTCTCCCCTATCTGTGGGTGGGGGGTCCTACTAACCGGGAGGGACACTACAACGCTCTGACCACCTGCACAGCACACACCACAACCTTGGGACCTCTCCCCTATCTGTGGGTGGGGGGGTCCTACTATCCGGGAGGGACACTACACCGCTCTGACCACCCTGCACAGTATATACACCACAACCTTGGGAACATCTCCCCTATCTGTGGGTGGGGGGTCCTACTATCCGGGAGGGTCACTACACCGCTCTGACCACCTGCACAGTATATACACCACAACCTTGGGACCTCTCCCCTATCTGTGGGTGGGGGGTCCTACTATCCGGGAGGGACACTACACCGCTCTGACCACCTGCACAGTATACACACCACAACCTTGGGACCTCTCCCCTATCTGTGGGTGGGGGGTCCTACTAACCGGGAGGGACACTACAACGCTCTGACCACCTGCACAGCACACACCACAACCTTGGGACCTCTCCCCTATCTGTGGGTGGGGGGGTCCTACTATCCGGGAGGGACACTACACCGCTCTGACCACCTGCACAGTATATACACCACAACCTTGGGACCTCTCCCCTATCTGTGGGTGGGGGGTCCTACTATCCGGGAGGGACACTACACCGCTCTGACCACCTGCACAGTATATACACCACAACCTTGGGACCTCTCCCCTATCTATGGGTGGGGGGTCCTACTATCCGGGAGGGTCACAACACCGCTCTGACCACCTGCACAGTATATACACCACAACCTTGGGACCTCTCCCCTATCTGTGGGTGGGGGGTCCTACTATCCGGGAGGGACACAACACCGCTCTGACCACCTGCACAGTATATACACCACAACCTTGGGACCTCTCCCCTATCTGTGGGTGGGGGGTCCTACTATCCGGGAGGGACACTACACCGCTCTGACCACCTGCACAGCATATACACCGCACCCTTGGGACCTCTCCCCTATCTGTGGGTGGGGGGGGGTCCTACTATCCGGGAGGGTCACTACACCGCTCTGACCACCTGCACAGTATATACACCACAACCTTGGGACCTCTCTCCTATCTGTGGGTGGGGGGTCCTACTATCCGGGAGGGACACTACACCGATCTGACCACCTGCACAGTATATACACCACACCCTTGGGACCTCTCCCCTATCTGTGGGTGGGGGGTCCTACTATCCGGGAGGGACACTACACCGCTCTGACCACCTGCACAGTATATACACCACAACCTTGGGACCTCTCCCCTATCTGTGGGTGGGGGGTCCTACTATCCGGGAGGGTCACTACACCGCTCTGACCACCTGCACAGTATATACACCACAACCTTGGGACCTCTCTCCTATCTGTGGGTGGGGGGTCCTACTATCTGGGAGGGACACTACATCGCTCTGACCACCTGCACAGTATATACACCACAACCTTGGGACCTCTCCCCTATCTGTGGGTGGGGGGTCCTACTATCCGGGAGGGACACTACACCGCTCTGACCACCTGCACAGTATATACACCACAACCTTGGGACCTCTCCCCTATCTGTGGGTGGGGGGGTCCTACTATCCGGGAGGGTCACTACACCGCTCTGACCACCTGCACAGTATATACACCACAACCTTGGGACCTCTCCCCTATCTGTGGGTGGGGGGTCCTAGTCCTACTATCCGGGAGGGTCACTACACCGCTCTGACCACCTGCACAGTATATACACCACAACCTTGGGACCTCTCCCCTATCTGTGGGTGGGGGGGTCCTACTATCCGGGAGGGTCACTACACCGCTCTGACCACCTGCACAGTATATACACCACAACCTTGGGACCTCTCCCCTATCTGTGGGTGGGGGGTCCTACTATCCGGGAGGGTCACTACACCGCTCTGACCACCTGTGACTACACTATCCCAAGGGACCCTACAGGACACCGACCACAGGGGAGAAGGGTACAACCGGCCTTACACTATAACAGCAGACGTGCCATCCCACCTGTGTGCCCACCAGGCCCTGGTGTCACATGACAAACCCCTAAGGTCCGGCTGTATCTCGGCCATCCACCACAGGAGTCACACGTCCATCTAGCAAGTGACCGTGCATCCCCCCCCCCGCTATAACACCATCTGGGGGTCACCACTGCATACACCAGGCACCATGTTGAAAAAGGGTAAAATTGCTAACAGTAGAGGCAAAGTGCAATGTAACTGGGGAAAAGTATAGAAAAACCCTCCAATGTATAGACTGAGCAGAAACTCTCCATACTGGAGGGAATAGCATATCGGCCATATAAAGCGTCCAAGAGTAGGGAAGGGACCTCAGTTATGTGCTGATATGCCGCCCAAACCTTGGATTTACCAATGTCTCGATCGGTCCAGTGGCCATCAAGGTCAGGGATACCTTATCTCGGGGAACCCCATGCCACACTGTCTTGGGGCTCCAGTGTATGCATGTGGTTCCCCGAGATAAGGTATCCCTGACCTTGATGACCACTGGACTATAGTGGTCATACATCGGAGTGGTTTTCTATACTTTTCCCCAGTTACACTGCACTTTTCCTCTACTATTGGCAATTTTGCCCTTTTTCAATATGGCGCCTGGTGTATGCAGTGGTGACGGAGTGAGTCACATGAGCAGGAGGTGGCCATGTGATTCAGCTTGCTGGCGTGTGCGCAGTGCAGGCCGGCGCAGGGTAGTGTTTCGGCGCCATCTGACGTCACACAGTTCCCGGGACCCGCGTTCATGATGTATGTATATCCCTATCTGGTTTATCTATTTTTTTTTTAATCCTTTTTGCTTGATTGCACTTGAGGGGTTGTGATTATTTAATCATGTGGTCACAGCAGTCGTCACGGTGACACAGCACTATGTTTTGTCCAATACGCTGATTTACCACCTTGTGTCTATATACACGCTTACATTGATTTACACTGGTCTGATGACTGGTTTTTCCATATTTCTGTCAATGATCGTTGTAATGAGTTAATAGATTATCATGAGCCTGAGTGCATATATACCGCGTGTTCCCGCCATGTTGTATCATCTGCTGGAAAAAGCCGACAGTAAAGCCGAAAAATGGCGCCCTGGTGTGAACTACACCCACATCTCTTTGGAAGTGCTGTCTCTACTTTCTTTTTTCCTTCACACTGCGACCCTCCAGCTGTTGCAAAACCACAACTCCTATTATGCCCTGACATCTAAAGCTTTGGATTGGGCTGTCCGAGGATGATAGGAAATGTAGTATTGCAATAGCTGAAGGGCCGCTGCTTAAGAAACACATGAAGGACCTCTCTGCTGGAGGAACATATGGAAGACCTCTCTGCTGGAGGAACATATGGAAGACCTCTCTGCTGGAGGAACATATGGAAGACCTCTCTGCTGGAGGAACATATGGAAGACCTCTCTGCTGGAGGAACATATGGAAGACCTCTCTGCTGGAGGAACATATGGAAGACCTCTCTGCTGGAGGAACATATGGAAGACCTCTCTGCTGGAGGAACATATGGAAGACCCTCTCTGCTGGAGGAACATATGGAAGACCTCTCTGCTGGAGGAACATATGGAAGACCTCTCTGCTGGAGGAACATATGGAAGACCTCTCTGCTGGAGGAACATATGGAAGACCTCTCTGCTGGGAAAACACACGAAGGACCTCTCTGCTGGAGGAACACATGGAAGACCTCTCTGCTGGAGGAACACATGGAAGACCTCTCTGCTGGAGGAATACATGGAAGACCTCTCTGCTGGAGGAACATATGGAAGACCTCTCTGCTGGAGGAACATATGGAAGACCTCTCTGCTGGGAAAACACAAAGGACCTCTCTGCTGGAGGAACATATGGAAGACCTCTCTGCTGGAGGAACATATGGAAGACCTCTCTGCTGGGAGGACATATGGAAGACCTCTCTGCTGAAGGAACATATGGAAGACCTCTCTGCTGGAGGAACATATGGAAGACCTCTCTGCTGGAGGAACATATGGAAGACCTCTCTGCTGGAGGAACATATGGAAGACCTCTCTGCTGGAGGAACATATGGAAGACCTCTCTGCTGGGAAAACACACGAAGGACCTCTCTGCTGGAGGAACACATGGAAGACCTCTCTGCTGGAGGAACACATGGAAGACCTCTCTGCTGGAGGAATACATGGAAGACCTCTCTGCTGGAGGAATACATGGAAGACCTCTCTGCTGGAGGAACATATGGAAGACCTCTCTGCTGGGAAAACACACGAAGGACCTCTCTGCTGGGAAAACACAAAGGACCTCTCTGCTGGAGGAACATATGGAAGACCTCTCTGCTGGAGGAACATATGGAAGACCTCTCTGCTGGGAAAACACACGAAGGACCTCTCTGCTGGGAAAACACAAAGGACCTCTCTGCTGGAGGAACATATGGAAGACCTCTCTGCTGGAGGAACATATGGAAGACCTCTCTGCTGGAGGAACATATGGAAGACCTCTCTGCTGAAGGAACATATGGAAGACCTCTCTGCTGGAGGAACATATGGAAGACCTCTCTGCTGGAGGAACATATGGAAGACCTCTCTGCTGGAGGAACATATGGAAGACCTCTCTGCTGGAGGAACATATGGAAGACCTCTCTGCTGGAGGAACATATGGAAGACCTCTCTGCTGGAGGAACATATGGAAGACCTCTCTGCTGGGAAAACACACGAAGGACCTCTCTGCTGGAGGAACACATGGAAGACCTCTCTGCTGGAGGAACACATGGAAGACCTCTCTGCTGGAGGAATACATGGAAGACCTCTCTGCTGGAGGAATACATGGAAGACCTCTCTGCTGGAGGAACATATGGAAGACCTCTCTGCTGGAGGAACATATGGAAGACCTCTCTGCTGGGAAAACACACGAAGGACCTCTCTGCTGGGAAAACACAAAGGACCTCTCTGCTGGAGGAACACATGGAAGACCTCTCTGCTGGAGGAACATATGGAAGACCTCTCTGCTGGAGGAACATATGGAAGACCTCTCTGCTGGAGGAACATATGGAAGACCTCTCTGCTGGAGGAACATATGGAAGACCTCTCTGCTGGGAAAACACACAAAGGACCTCTCTGCTGGAGGAACATATGGAAGACCTCTCTGCTGGAGGAACATATGGAAGACCTCTCTGCTGGAGGAACATATGGAAGACCTCTCTGCTGGAGGAACATATGGAAGACCTCTCTGCTGGGAAAACACACAAAGGACCTCTCTGCTGGAGGAACATATGGAAGACCTCTCTGCTGAAGGAACATATGGAAGACCTCTCTGCTGGGAAAACACACAAAGGACCTCTCTGCTGGAGGAACATATGGAAGACCTCTCTGCTGGAGGAACATATGGAAGACCTCTCTGCTGGAGGAACATATGGAAGACCTCTCTGCTGGAGGAACATATGGAAGACCTCTCTGCTGGGAAAACACACAAAGGACCTCTCTGCTGGAGGAACATATGGAAGACCTCTCTGCTGGAGGAACATATGGAAGACCTCTCTGCTGGATGTACATATGGAAGACCTCTCTGCTGGTAAAACACACGAAGGACCTCTCTGCTGAAGGAACACATGAAAGACATCTGTGCTGGAGAAACATATGGAAGACCTCTTTGCTGGAGGAACATATGGAAGACCTCTCTGCTGGAGGAACACATGAAGGACCTCTCTGCTGGAGGAACACATGAAGGACCTCTCTGCTGGAGGAACACATGAAGGACCTCTCTGCTGGAGGAACACATGAAGGACCTCTCTGCTGGAGGAACACATGAAGGACCTCTCTGCTGGAGGAACACATGAAGGACCTCTCTGCTGGAGAAAAACATGAAGGACCTCTCTGCTGGAGGAACACATGAAGGACCTCTCTGCTGAGAAAACACACAAAGGACCTCTCTGCTGGAGGAACACATGAAGGACCTCTCTGCTGGAGGAACAAATGAAGGACCTCTCTGCTGGAGAAACACATGAAGGACCTCTCTGCTGGGAAAAACATATGACGGACCTCTCTGCTGGAGGATTTTTTTTTTTTTTTAATGAAGTTTAGATAAGCGATTGTTCAGCTGAGCGATTGGCTCATCTCTCCTGGCAGCACTAGTGCGGTGTTCACAATATGGGATAAATAATGTTTGTATGAAGAATGATTATCAGGCAGCTCTGCTCAATCACCATTTTTTAATGTAATTCCATTTCTCCCATTCCAAATTTGGTCCCTAAGTACTAGGGATGGTCCGAACCCTCGGAAATGATTCCCCTTGGCTGTATCCAAGTTTTCCAGGCATTACTCCCGCTGGATCCACCCGCTCCACCGAGCGGGCAAACAGTGGTAATCTGCTGCAGAGCGTTCGGCAGGTTTGGACCATCCCTACTAAGTACCTTAATGGAGGCGCCGTTGTCTCCGCTCCCTGCTGTCTGTACCTGAGGAGGCTCCGTTGTCTCCGCTCCCTGCTGTCTGTACCTGAGGAGGCGCCGTTGTCTCCGCTCCCTGCTGTCTGTACCTGAGAAGGCTCCGTTGTCTCCGCTCCCTGCTGTCTGTACCTGAGGAGGCTCCGTTGTCTCCGCTCCCTGCTGTCTGTACCTGAGGAGGCGCCGTTGTCTCCGCTCCCTGCTGTCTGTACCTGAGGAGGCGCCGTTGTCTCCGCTCCCTGCTGTCTGTACCTGAGAAGGCTCCGTTGTCTCCGCTCCCTGCTGTCTGTACCTGAGGAGGCGCCATTGTCTCTGCTCCCTGCTGTCTGTACCTGAGGAGGCGCCGTTGTCTCCGCTCCCTGCTGTCTGTACCTGTGGAGGCGCCGTTGTCTCCGCTCCCTGCTGTCTGTACCTGAGGAGGCGCCGTTGTCTCCGCTCCCTGCTGTCTGTACCTGTGGAGGCGCCGTTGTCTCCGCTCCCTGCTGTCTGTACCTGTGGAGGCGCCGTTGTCTCCGCTCCCTGCTGTCTGTACCTGAGGAGGCGCCGTTGTCTCCGCTCCCTGCTGTCTGTACCTGAGGAGGCGCCGTTGTCTCTGCTCACTGTTGTCTGTACCTTAATGGAGGCGCCGTTGTCTCCGCTCCCTGCTGTCTGTACCTGAGGAGGCGCCGTTGTCTCTGCTCCCTGCTGTCTGTACCTTAATGGAGGCGCCGTTGTCTCCGCTCCCTGCTGTCTGTACCTGAGGAGGCGCCGTTGTCTCTGCTCCCTGCTGTCTGTACCTGAGGAGGCGCCGTTGTCTCTGCTCACTGTTGTCTGTACCTTAATGGAGGCGCCGTTGTCTCTGCTCCCTGCTGTCTGTACCTTAATGGAGGCTCCGTTGTCTCTGCTCCCTGCTGTCTGTACCTGTGGAGGGGCCATTGTCTCCGCTCCCTGCTGTCTGTACCTGAGGATGCTCCGTTGTCTCCGCTCCCTGCTGTCTGTAGGGGGGGCTGGATAGTGCAGAGACAGAAGAGAAGTGGGGGAGGGGCTGGATAGTGCAGAGACAGAAGAGAAGTGGGGGAGGGGCTGGATAGTGCAGAGACAGAAGAGAAGTGGGGGAGGGGCTGGATAGTGCAGAGACAGAAGAGAAGTGGGGGAGGGGCTGGATAGTGCAGAGACAGAAGAGAAGTGGGGGAGGGGCTGGATAGTGCAGAGAGCAGAAGAGAAGTGGGGGAGGGGCTGGATAGTGCAGAGACAGAAGAGGAGAAGGGGGGAGGGGCTGGATAGTGCAGAGAAAGAAGAAAAGTGGGGGAGGGGCTGGATAGTGCAAGGACAGAAGAGAAGTGGGGGAGGGGCTGGATAGTGCAGGGACAGAAGAGGAGAAGTGGGGGAGGGGCTGGATAGTGCAAAGATAGAAGAGAAGTGGGGGAGGGGCTGGATAGTGCAGAGACAGAAGAAAAGGTGGGGGAGGGGCTGGATAATGCAGAGATAGAAGAGAAGTGGGGGAGGGGCTGGATAGTGCAGAGATAGAAGAGAAGTGGGGGAGGGGCTGGATAGTGCAAAGATAGAAGAGAAGTGGGGGAGGGGCTGGATAGTGCAGAGACAGAAGAAAAGTGGGGGAGGGGCTGGATAATGCAGAGATAGAAGAGAAGTGGGGGAGGGGCTGGATAGTGCAGAGATAGAAGAGAAGTGGGGGAGGGGCTGGATAGTGCAAAGATAGAAGAGAAGTGGGGGAGGGGCTGGATAGTGCAGAGACAGAAGAGGAGAAGTGGGGGAGGGGCTGGATAGTGCAGAGACAGAAGAGGAGAAGTGGGGGAGGGGCTGGATAGTGCAGAGACAGAAGAGGAGAAGTGGGGGAGGGGCTGGATAGTGCAGAGACAGAAGAGGAGAAGTGGGGGGGGGGCTGGATAGTGCAGAGACAGAAGAGGAGAAGTGGGGGAGGGGCTGGATAGTGCAGAGACAGAAGAGGAGAAGTGGGGGGGGGGCTGGATAGTGCAGAGATAGAAGAGAAGTGGGGGAGGGGCTGGATAGTGCAAAGATAGAAGAGAAGTGGGGGAGGGGCTGGATAGTGCAAAGATAGAAGAGAAGTGGGGGAGGGGCTGGATAGTGCAAAGATAGAAGAGAAGTGGGGGAGGGGCTGGATAGTGCAAAGATAGAAGAGAAGTGGGGGAGGGGCTGGATAGTGCAGAGATAGAAGAGAAGTGGGGGAGGGGCTGGATAGTGCAGAGATAGAAGAGGAGAAGTGGGGGAGGGGCTGGATAGTGCAGAGATAGAAGAGGAGAAGTGGGGGAGGGGCTGGATAGTGCAGAGATAGAAGAGGAGAAGTGGGGGAGGGGCTGGATAGTGCAGAGATAGAAGAGGAGAAGGGGGGAGGGGCTGGATAGTGCAGAGACAGAAGAAAAGTGGGGGAGGGGCTGGATAGTGCAGAGACAGAAGAAAAGTGGGGGAGGGGCTGGATAGTGCAGAGACAGAAGAGGAGAAGTGGGGGAGGGGCTGGATAGTGCAGAGACAGAAGAGGAGAAGTGGGGGGGCTGGATAGTACAGAGACAGAAGAGGAGAAGGGGGGAGGGGCTGGATAGTGCAGAGACAGAAGAGAAGTGGGGGAGGGGCTGGATAGTGCAGAGACAGAATGGGAGAAGTGGGGGAGGGGCTGGATGAGGAGGAGGAGGGCAGCCTGGGCTGTGTAGGTGCAGCAGGAGCTCAGAGCTTAGTGTAACCCTTTCCTTTCTGTACTGCTGTTTGTCTCCTTTCTGCTCACCCATCAGTCAGTGCATCAGTAACCTCTTCCCCTTCTCTTCTCTCTGAGGGGGTTTTTCAGTCAGTAACATGAAGGCTTATAACATCCTACTGAACCAGCAGGTGGTCTTTGGGTCGTCCGTCTTTGGTTTCGTCCGTCTTTGGGTCGTCCGTCTTTGGTTTCGTCCGTCTTTGGGTCGTCCGTCTTTGGGTCGTCCGTCTTTGGGTCGTCCGTCTTTGGTTTCGTCCGTCTTTGGGTCGTCCGTCTTTGGGTCGTCCGTCTTTGGGTCGTCCTTGGGTTCTACCCCCAGTGGAATGAAGGAGCATCAAGGATTTTGATGCAAGGAGCGTTATGTAAGGCCCCTCCCTTATTATTACCATTCTATCATTATAACCCCCTGCCAGGAGATCTGTGACCCCCCCTCCGGCTGTGCAGACCCTGGACCCTCTGAGGATCGGGGGATTCACTTTGTTATATATCATGTCTGTAAACTCACCCAGGTCCACGAATCCGATATCAACGTAAAGCTTGGCGAATACTGAGCTGAGTGTGAACCCCGTCATTGGGCCAAACATTGCGGCCGTGTGCAGAAAAGCTGGAGGAGAAGACAGAGGAAGGGGTTAAATCACCACAATAATAATCACTATGGACTTTATTATAACCTCCCCCCCCCCCCCACTACTGCTATCTGCTGCCCTGTGACATCACCATTACCCGTATACACTATATACCCCCCCACTACTGCTATCTGCTGCCCTGTGACATCACCATTACCTATATACACTATATACCCCCCACTACTGCTATCTGCTGCCCTGTGACATCACCATTACCTATATACACTATATACCCCCCCCCCACTACTGCTATCTGCTGCCCTGTGACATCACCATTACCTATATACACTATATACACTATATACCCCCCCACTACTGCTATCTGCTGCCCTGTGACATCACCATTACCTATATACACTATATACCCCCCCACACTACTGCTATCTGCTGCCCTGTGACATCACCATTACCTATATACACTATATACACTATACCCCCCCAATACTGCTATCTGCTGCCCTGTGACATCACCATTACCTATATACACTATATACCCCCCCCCCCCACTACTGCTATCTGCTGCCCTGTGACATCACCATTACCTATATACACTATATACACTATACCCCCCCCACTACTGCTATCTGCTGCCCTGTGACATCACCATTACCTATATACACTATATACCCCCCCACACTACTGCTATCTGCTGCCCTGTGACATCACCATTACCTATATACACTATATACCCCCCACTACTGCTATCTGCTGCCCTGTGACATCACCATTACCTATATACACTATACCCCCCCACTACTGCTATCTGCTGCCCTGTGACATCACCATTACCTATATACACTATATACCCCCCCACTACTGCTATCTGCTGCCCTGTGACATCACCATTACCTGTATACACTATATACCCCCCACTACTGCTATCTGCTGCCCTGTGACATCACCATTACCTGTATACACTATATACCCCCCACTACTGCTATCTGCTGCCCTGTGACATCACCATTACCTGTATACACTATATACCCCCCCCCCCCCCACACTACTGCTATCTGCTGCCCTGTGACATCACCATTACCTGTATACACTATATACCCCCCACTACTGCTATCTGCTGCCCTGTGACATCACCATTACCTATATACACTATATACCCCCCCACACTACTGCTATCTGCTGCCCTGTGACATCACCATTACCTATATACACTATATACCCCCCACTACTGCTATCTGCTGCCCTGTGACATCACCATTACCTATATACACTATATACACTATACCCCCCCACTACTGCTATCTGCTGCCCTGTGACATCACCATTACCTATATACACTATACCCCCCCACTACTGCTATCTGCTGCCCTGTGACATCACCATTACCTATATACACTATATACCCACCACTACTGCTATCTGCTGCCCTGTGACATCACCATTACCTATATACACTATATACACTATATACCCCCCCACTACTGCTATCAGCTGCCCTGTGACATCACCATTACCTATATACACTATATACCCCCCCCCCACTACTGCTATCTGCTGCCCTGTGACATCACCATTACCTGTATACACTATATACCCCCCCACTACTGCTATCTGCTGCCCTGTGACATCACCATTACCTATATACACTATATACACTATACCCCCCCACTACTGCTATCTGCTGCCCTGTGACATTACCATTACCTATATACACTATATACACTATATACCCCCCCCACTACTGCTATCTGCTGCCCTGTGACATCACCATTACCTATATACACTATACCCCCCCACTACTGCTATCTGCTGCCCTGTGACATCACCATTACCTATATACACTATATACACTATATACCCCCCCACTACTGCTATCTGCTGCCCTGTGACATCACCATTACCTGTATACACTATATACACTATACCCCCCCACTACTGCTATCTGCTGCCCTGTGACATCACCATTACCTATATACACTATATACCCCCCCCACTACTGCTATCTGCTGCCCTGTGACATCACCATTACCTATATACACTATATACCCCCCACTACTGCTATCTGCTGCCCTGTGACATCACCATTACCTATATACACTATATACCCCCCACTACTGCTATCTGCTGCCCTGTGACATCACCATTACCTATATACACTATATACCCCCCCACTACTGCTATCTGCTGCCCTGTGACATCACCATTACCTATATACACTATACCCCCCCACTACTGCTATCTGCTGCCCTGTGACATCACCATTACCTATATACACTATATACCCCCCCACTACTGCTATCTGCTGCCCTGTGACATCACCATTACCTATATACACTATATACACTATACCCCCCCACTACTGCTATCTGCTGCCCTGTGACATCACCATTACCTATATACACTATATACCCCCCCCCCCACTACTGCTATCTGCTGCCCTGTGACATCACCATTACCTATATACACTATATACCCCCCACTACTGCTATCTGCTGCCCTGTGACATCACCATTACCTATATACACTATATACACTATATACCCCCCACTACTGCTATCTGCTGCCCTGTGACATCACCATTACCTATATACACTATATACACTATACCCCCCCCCCCACTACTGCTATCTGCTGCCCTGTGACATCACCATTACCTGTATACACTATATACCCCCCACTACTGCTATCTGCTGCCCTGTGACATCACCATTACCTATATACACTATATACCCCCCCACTACTGCTATCTGCTGCCCTGTGACATCACCATTACCATATACACTATATAACACTATATACCCCCCCCACTACTCGCTATCTGCTGCCCTGTGACATCACCATTACCTATATACACTATATACCCCCCCCACTACTGCTATCTGCTGCCCTGTGACATCACCATTACCTATATACACTATATACCCCCCACTACTGCTATCTGCTGCCCTGTGACATCACCATTACCTATATACACTATATACCCCCCACTACTGCTATCTGCTGCCCTGTGACATCACCATTACCTGTATACACTATATACCCCCCCACTACTGCTATCTGCTGGCCCTGTGACATCACCATTACCTATTATACACTATATACCCCCCCCACTACTGCTATCTGCTGCCCTGTGACATCACCATTACCTATATACACTATATACACTATATACCCCCCCACTACTGCATCTGCTGCCCTGTGACATCACCATTACCTATATACACTATATACCCCCACTACTGCTATCTGCTGCCCTGTGACATCACCATTACCTATATACACTATATACCCCCCCACTACTGCTATCTGCTGCCCTGTGACATCACCATTACCTATATACAACTATATACCCCCCCCACTACTGCTATCTGCTGCCCTGTGACATCACCATTACCTAGTATACACTATATACCCCCCCCACTACTGCTATCTGCTGCCCTGTGACATCACCATTACCTATATACACTATATACCCCCCCACTACTGCTATCTGCTGCCCTGTGACATCACCATTACCTATATACACTATATACACTATACCCCCCACTACTGCTATCTGCTGCCCTGTGACATCACCATTACCTATATACACTATATACCCCCCCCACTACTGCTATCTGCTGCCCTGTGACATCACCATTACCTAGTATACACTATATACCCCCCCCACTACTGCTATCTGCTGCCCTGTGACATCACCATTACCTATATACACTATATACCCCCCCACTACTGCTATCTGCTGCCCTGTGACATCACCATTACCTATATACACTATATACCCCCCCACTACTGCTATCTGCTGCCCTGTGACATCACCATTACCTATATACACTATATACACTATACCCCCCCACTACTGCTATCTGCTGCCCTGTGACATCACCATTACCTATATACACTATATACCCCCCCCACTACTGCTATCTGCTGCCCTGTGACATCACCATTACCTATATACACTATATACCCCCCCCCACTACTGCTATCTGCTGCCCTGTGACATCACCATTACCTGTATACACTATATACCCCCCCACTACTGCTATCTGCTGCCCTGTGACATCACCATTACCTGTATACACTATATACCCCCCACACTACTGCTATCTGCTGCCCTGTGACATCACCATTACCTATATACACTATACACTAATACCCCCCACTACTGCTATCTGCTGCCCTGTGACATCACCATTACCTATATACACTATATACCCCCCACACTACTGCTATCTGCTGCCCTGTGACATCACCATTACCTATATACACTATATACCCCCCCACTACTGCTATCTGCTGCCCTGTGACATCACCATTACCTATATACACTATATACCCCCCACTACTGCTATCTGCTGCCCTGTGACATCACCATTACCTATATACACTATATACCCCCCCACTACTGCTATCTGCTGCCCTGTGACATCACCATTACCTATATACACTATATACCCCCCCCCCCACTACTGCTATCTGCTGCCCTGTGACATCACCATTACCTATATACACTATATACCCCCCCACACTACTGCTATCTGCTGCCCTGTGACATCACCATTACCTATATACACTATATACACTATATACCCCCCCACTACTGCTATCTGCTGCCCTGTGACATCACCATTACCTATATACACTATATACCCCCCCACACTACTGCTATCTGCTGCCCTGTGACATCACCTTTACCTATATACACTATATACACTATACCCCCCCCACTACTGCTATCTGCTGCCTTGTGACATCACCATTACCTATATACACTATATACACTATACCCCCCCCACTACTGCTATCTGCTGCCTTGTGACATCACCATTACCTGTATACACTATATACACTATACCCCCCCACTACTGCTATCTGCTGCCTTGTGACATCACCATTACCTGTATACACTATATACCCCCCCCACTACTGCTATCTGCTGCCCTGTGACATCACCATTACCTATATACACTATATACACTATACCCCCCCACTACTGCTATCTGCTGCCCTGTGACATCACCATTACCTATATACACTATATACACTATACCCCCCCACTACTGCTATCTGCTGCCTTGTGACATCACCATTACCTGTATACACTATATACCCCCCCACTACTGCTATCTGCTGCCCTGTGACATCACCATTACCTATATACACTATATACCCCCCCCCCACTACTGCTATCTGCTGCCCTGTGACATCACCATTACCTATATACACTATATACCCCCCCCCACTACTGCTATCTGCTGCCCTGTGACATCACCATTACCTATATACACTATATACCCCCCCACTACTGCTATCTGCTGCCCTGTGACATCACCATTACCTATATACACTATATACCCCCCCCCACTACTGCTATCTGCTGCCCTGTGACATCACCATTACCTATATACACTATATACACTATACCCCCCCCCACTACTGCTATCTGCTGCCCTGTGACATCACCATTACCTATATACACTATATACACTATACCCCCCCCACTACTGCTATCTGCTGCCCTGTGACATCACCATTACCTATATACACTATATACCCCCCCACACTACTGCTATCTGCTGCCCTGTGACATCACCATTACCTATATACACTATATACCCCCCCCACTACTGCTATCTGCTGCCCTGTGACATCACCATTACCTATATACACTATATACACTATATACCCCCCCACTACTGCTATCTGCTGCCCTGTGACATCACCATTACCTATATACACTATATACACTATACCCCCCCACTACTGCTATCTGCTGCCCTGTGACATCACCATTACCTATATACACTATATACCCCCCCCACTACTGCTATCTGCTGCCCTGTGACATCACCATTACCTATATACACTATATACCCCCCCCACTACTGCTATCTGCTGCCCTGTGACATCACCATTACCTATATACACTATATACCCCCACACTACTGCTATCTGCTGCCCTGTGACATCACCATTACCTATATACACTATATACCCCCCACACTACTGCTATCTGCTGCCCTGTGACATCACCATTACCTATATACACTATATACCCCCCCCTCTACTGCTATCTGCTGCCCTGTGACATCACCATTACCTATATACACTATATACCCCCCCACTACTGCTATCTGCTTCCCTGTGACATCACCATTACCTATATACACTATATACCCCCCCCCCCCACTACTGCTATCTACTGCCCTGTGACATCACCATTACCTATATACACTATATACCCCCCCCACTACTGCTATCTGCTGCCCTGTGACATCACCATTACCTATATACACTATATACCCCCCCACTACTGCTATCTGCTGCCCTGTGACATCACCATTACCTATATACACTATATACCCCCCACTACTGCTATCTGCTGCCCTGTGACATCACCATTACCTATATACACTATATACACTATATACCCCCCACTACTGCTATCTGCTTCCCTGTGACATCACCATTACCTATATACACTATATACCCCCCCACACTACTGCTATCTGCTGCCCTGTGACATCACCATTACCTATATACACTATATACACTATACCCCCCCACTACTGCTATCTGCTGCCCTGTGACATCACCATTACCTATATACACTATATACCCCCCCACTACTGCTATCTGCTGCCCTGTGACATCACCATTACCTATATACACTATATACACTATATACCCCCCCCACTACTGCTATCTGCTGCCCTGTGACATCACCATTACCTATATACACTATATACCCCCCCACTACTGCTATCTGCTGCCCTGTGACATCACCATTACCTATATACACTATATACACTATATACCCCCCCACTACTGCTATCTGCTGCCCTGTGACATCACCATTACCTATATACACTATATACCCCCCCCACTACTGCTATCTGCTGCCCTGTGACATCACCATTACCTATATACACTATATACCCCCCCACTACTGCTATCTGCTGCCCTGTGACATCACCATTACCTATATACACTATATACCCCCCACTACTGCTATCTGCTGCCCTGTGACATCACCATTACCCATACCTCCCAACTTTTGCAAAGAGCAAAGAGGGACATGTGCGCCGCGGTCCCCATAGCCACGCCCCCATAGCAACCCTCCATAGCCACGCCCTCATAGCAACCCTCCATAGCCACTCCCCTACAGTCACCACATGCTGCTGACTGAATAGTTCCCTATACAGTATCCAATTCCACCAAAAATGCCCTATATAGTATCCAATCCCCCATTATAGTGCCCCACATAGTATCCAATGCCCCCATATAGTGCCCCCATATAGTGCCCCACATAGTATCCAATGCCCCCATATAGAGCCCCACATAGTAGCCTATGCCCCCATATAGTGCCCCACATAGTAGCCAATGCCCCCATATAGTGCCCTACATAGTAGCCAATGCCCTCATATAGTGCCCCACATAGTAGCCAATCCCCATATAGTACCCCACATAGTAGCCAATCCCCCCATATAGTGCCCACATAGTAGCCAATCCCCATATAGTGCCCCACATAGTAGCCAATCCCCCCATATAGTGCCCACATAGTAGCCAATCCCCATATAGTGCCCCATATTATCCAATCCCCCATATAGTGCCCCACATAGTAGCCAATGCCCCCATATAGTGCCCCACATAGTAGCCAATCCCCCATATAGTGCCCCACATAGTAGCCAATGCCCCCATATAGTGCCCACATAGTAGCCAATCCCCCATATATGCCCACATAGTAGCCAATCCCCCCTTATAGTGCCCCACATAGTAGCCAATCCCCATATAGTGCCCCACATAGTAGCCAATCCCCCATATAGTGCCCCACATAGTAGCCAATCCCCCATATAGTGCCCCACATAGTAGCCAATCCCCCATATAGTGCCCCACATAGTAGCCAATCCCCCATATATGCCCCACATAGTATCCAATCCCCCATATAGTAGCCAATCCCCATATAGTGCCCCACATAGTAGCCAATCCCCACATAGTGCCCCACATAGTAGCCAATCCCCACATAGTGCCCCACATAGTAGCCAATCCCCATATAGTGCCCCACATAGTAGCCAATCCCCATATAGTGCCCCACATAGTATCCAATCCCCATATAGTGCCCCACATAGTAGCCAATCCCCATATAGTGCCCCACATAGTAGCCTATCCCCATATAGTGCCCCACATAGTAGCCAATCCCTCCATATATGCCCCATATAGTAGCCAATCCCCCATATAGTGCCCCATATAGTAGCCAATGCCCCCCATATAGTGTCCACATAGTAGCCAATCCCCCATATATGCCCCACATAGTAGCCAATCCCCCATATAGTGCCCCATATAGTAGCCAATGCCCCCCATATAGTGCCCCACATAGTAGCCAATCCCCCATATATGCCCCACATAGTAGCCAATACCCCCCATTAGTGTGGCCCCAGCGGAAAAAACAATAAACCAGTAACTCACCTGTCCGCCGGTCCCAGCAGCTCCTCTCCCGGCAGAGCGCGCACTCCCGTCATCCTCCGGGGCGGGCAGCGGGGTACAGAGACACTGACTGTGCCGGAAGTAATTCATGATGGAGGCTGCAGGTCACTTCCGGCACAGTCAGTGTCTCTGTACCCCGCTGCCCGCCCCGGAGGATGACGGGAGTGCACGCTCTGCCGGGAGAGGAGCTGCTGGGACCGGCGGACAGGTGAGTTACTGGTTTATTGTTTTTTTCGCTGGGGCCACATATAATGCGGGACACGGGGGGCCGTTCCGGGACCGCGGGACAGAACCCCGAAAACGGGACTGTCCCGCGAAATCCGGGACGGTTGGGAGGTATGCCATTACCTATATACACTATATACCCCCCCACTACTGCTATCTGCTGCCCTGTGACATCACCATTACCTATATACACTATATACCCCCCACTACTGCTATCTGCTGCCCTGTGACATCACCATTACCTGTATACACTATATACCCCCCCACTACTGCTATCTGCTGCCCTGTGACATCACCATTACCTATATACACTATATACCCCCCCCCCCACTACTGCTATCTGCTGCCCTGTGACATCACAATTACCTATATACACTATATACCCCCCACTACTGCTATCTGCTGCCCTGTGACATCACAATTACCTATATACACTATATACCCCCCACTACTGCTATCTGCTGCCCTGTGACATCACCATTACCTATATACACTATATACCCCCCCCCCCCACTACTGCTATCTGCTGCCCTGTGACATCACCATTACCTGTATACACTATATACCCCCCACTACTGCTATCTGCTGCCCTGTGACATCACCATTACCTATATACACTATATACCCCCCCCCCACTACTGCTATCTGCTGCCCTGTGACATCACCATTACCTATATACACTATATACCCCCCCCCCCACTACTGCTATCTGCTGCCCTGTGACATCACCATTACCTATATACACTATATACCCCCCCACACTACTGCTATCTGCTGCCCTGTGACATCACCATTACCTGTATACACTATATACCCCCCACTACTGCTATCTGCTGCCCTGTGACATCACCATTACCTATATACACTATATACACTATACCCCCCCCCACTACTGCTATCTGCTGCCCTGTGACATCACCATTACCTATATACACTATATACCCCCCCACTACTGCTATCTGCTGCCCTGTGACATCACCATTACCTGTATACACTATATACCCCCCACTACTGCTATCTGCTGCCCTGTGACATCACCATTACCTATATACACTATATACACTATACCCCCCCCACTACTGCTATCTGCTGCCCTGTGACATCACCATTACCTATATACACTATATACCCCCCCACTACTGCTATCTGCTGCCCTGTGACATCACCATTACCTATATACACTATATACACTATACCCCCCCCACTACTGCTATCTGCTGCCCTGTGACATCACCATTACCTATATACACTATATACCCCCCCACTACTGCTATCTGCTGCCCTGTGACATCACCATTACCTATATACAGCGCTGTGTTCTGCTTCTCCGAGAAGTCATCTATGTAAGCGATTCCCAGAGGAGCAATCGGCGTCTCTCCGATCCCTCGCAGCATATTCCCCATCAGGACGTACACCCATATGTACGAGCTCGTCTCCTTCCCACACCCTGAGAACACACCATTACATGGGACTGCAGGTGACAGCTACTACATGATCTGTACTCAGAGATATCACTGTGTTATCTGTGGTGTTACATAGGACTGCAGGTGACTACTACATTATCTGTACTCAGAGATATCACTGTGTTATCTGTGGTGTTACATAGGACTGCAGGTGACTACTACATTATCTGTACTTAGAGATATCACTGTGTTATCTGTGGTGTTACATAGGACTGCAGGTGACTACTACATTATCTGTACTCAGAGATATCACTGTGTTTTCTGTGCTGTTACATAGGACTGCAGGTGACTACTACATTATCTGTACTCAGAGATATCACTGTGTTATCTGTGCTGTTACATAGGACTGCAGGTGACATCTACTACATTATCTGTACTCAGAGGTATCACTGTGTTATCTGGTATGTTACATGGGACTGCAGGTGATATCTACTACATTATTTGTACTCAGAGAGTTATCACTGCCTGTTATTTGTTGTGTTACATAGGACTGCAGGTGACATTCTGACACTTTCTCACCTGTTTTGATAGGATCTGTCAGTGTTGCGTTGGCCAGACACGGAGAGACGCTGTAGGCGGAGCCTGTTATATTGTTGGGTGGAGTCATGTGCATCCTGGCTGATTCATACTTATACCTGTAAAGAGATGATGATAGTGAGTGCAGCAGCGGAGGGCAGGGTTAGGATATAATGCAGCACACTGGTGTAGTACATACGGCCCCATGAAGAAGTGCGGCAGTGCTGTGAGAAAACTGCCTAATGACATCACAAAACACCCGGCAGCAATGATCCGAGGTCTGTGAAAATTTGTCCCAAAGTAACTGACAAAGGCGATGACCAGCAGGTTCCCTGTACGGAAGAAAGAGCGCAAAATAAACATCACAAAGAGAATAACGTGAGAGAGAAGAAGAGGAAGAAGTAATACTCACCAAACTCAAAGCTCCCGTCAACCATCCCCACCGTGGAGGAGGAAATGTCAAAACGGCGCTCAATCTGCGTTATGGAGCTCTTCATGTAACTCCCAGAGAACGCCTTCGCGAAATACGAGAAACACAGAGCCACCAGAAACGTCTGCCGAGAAAAGAGGACAAGGTGGTGGATGAGGAGGGCAAGATGGAGGGAGAGGAGGGCAAGATGGAGGAGGAGGAGGAGGAGGAGGAGAAGGAGGACAAGGTGGTGGATGAGGAGGGCAAGACGGAGGAGGAGGAGGGCAAGATGGAGGAGGAGGAGAAGGAGGACAAGGTGGTGGATGAGGAGGAGGACAAGGTGGTGGATGAGGAGGGCAAGATGGAGGAGGAGGAGGAGGACAAGATGGAGGAGGAGGAGGAGAAGGAGGACAAGTTGGTGGATGAGGAGGAGGACAAGGTGGTGGATGAGGAGGGCAAGATGGAGGAGGACAAGGATGAGATGGAGGACAAGATGGAGGAGGAGGAGGAGGAGGACAAGATGGAGGAGGAGGAGAAGGGGGAAGACAAGGTGGTGGAGGAGGAGGAGGACAAGGTGGTGGATGAGGAGGAGAAGGAGGACAAGGTGGTGGATGAGGAGGAGAAGGAGGACAAGGTGGTGGATGAGGAGGAGGACAAGGTGGTGGATGAGGAGGAGGACAAGGTGGTGGATGAGGAGGGCAAGATGGAGGAGGACAAGGATGAGATGGAGGACAAGATGGAGGAGTAGGAGGAGGAGGACAAGATGGAGGAGGAGGAGGAAGACAAGGTGGTGGATAAGGAGGGCAAAATGGAGGAGGACAAGGATAAAAAGGAGGACAACATGGAGGAGGACAAGGATGAGATGAAGGACAAGATGGGGGAGGAAGAGGAGGAGGAGAAGAAGGACAAGGTGGTGGATGAGGAGGGCAAGATGGAAGAGGACAAGGATGAGATGGAGGACAAGATGGAGGAGGAGGAAAAGGAAGACAAGATGGTGGATGAGGAGGAGGACAAGGTGGTGGATGAGGAGGAGGACAAGGTGGTGTAGGAGGAGGGCAAGATGGAGGAGGACAAGGATGAGATGGAGGACAAGATGGAGGAGGAGAAGGAGGACAAGGTGGTGGATGAGGAGGACAACAACGTGGTGGATGAGGAGGGCAAGATGGAGGAGGACAAGGATGAGAAGTAGGACAAGATGGAGGAGGAGAAGGAGGACAAGGTGGTGGATGAGGAGGAGGACAAGGTGGTGGATGAGGAGGAGGACAAGGTGGTGGATGAGGAGGGCAAGCTGGAGGAGAACAAGGATGAGATGGAGGAAAAGATGGAGGAGGAGGAGGAGGAAAAGGAGGACAAGGTGGTGGATGAGGAGGGCAAGCTGGAGATGGATAAGGATGAGAAGAAGGACAAGATGGAGGAGGAGGAGAAGGAGGACAAGATGGAGGAGGAGGAGAAGGAGGACAAGGTGGTGGATAAGGAGGAGGACAAGGTGGTGTAGGAGGAGGACAAGTTGGTGGATAAGAAGGGCAAGATGGAGGAGGACAAGGATGAGATGGAGGACAAGATGGAGGAGGAGGAGCAGGAGAAGGAGGACAAGGTGGTGAATGAGGAGGAGGACAATGTGGTGGATAAGGAGGGCAAGATGGAGGAGGACAAGGATGAGATGGAGGACAAGGTGAAGGAGGCGGAGAAGGAGGACAAGGTGGTGGATGAGGAGGAGGACAAGGTGTTGGATGAGGAGGAGGACAAGGTGGTGGATGAGGAGGGCAAGATGGAGGAGGATAAGGATGAGAAGAAGGACAAGATGGAGGAGGAGGAGGAGAAGGAGGACAAGGTAGTGGATGAGGAGGAGGACAAGGTGGTGGATGAGGAGGAGGATAAGGTGGTGGATGAGGAGGTGGACAAGGTGGTGGATGAGGAGGAGGACAAGGTGGTGGATGAGGAGGGCAAGCTGGAGGAGGATAAGGATGAGAAGAAGGACAAGATGAAGAAGGAGGACAAGGTGGTGGATGAGGAGGAGGACAAGGTGGTGAATGAGGAGGAGGACAAGGTGGTGGATGAGGAGGGCAAGCTGGAGGAGGATAAGGATGAGAAGAAGGACAAGATGGAGAAGGAGGACAAGGTAGTGGATGAGGAGGAGGACAAGGTGGTTTATGAAAAGGGCAAGATGGAGGAGAACAAGGATCGGATGGAGGACAAGATGGAGGAGGAGGAGGAGAAGGAAGACAAGATGGTGGATGAGGAGGAGGACAAGGTGGTGGATAAGGAGGAGGACAAGTTGGTGGATGAGGAGGAAGACAAGGTGGTGGATGAGGAGGAGGAGGACAAGGTGATGGATAAGGAGGGCAAGCTGGAGGAGGACAAGGATGAGATGGAGGACAAGATGGAGAAGGAGGTGGAGGAGGAAAAGGAGGACAAGGTGGTGGATGAGGAGGGCAAGCTGGAGATGGATAAGGATGAGAAGAAGGACAAGATGGAGGAGGAGGAGAAGGAGGACAAGATGGAGGAGGAGGAGAAGGAGGACAAGGTGGTGGATGAGGAGGAGGACAAGGTGGTGTAGGAGGAGGACAAGGTGGTAGATAAGGAGGGCAAGATAGAGGAGGACAAGGATGAGATGGAGGACAAGATGGAGGAGGAGAAGGAGGACAAGGTGGTGGATGAGGAGGAGGACAACGTGGTGGATGAGGAGGGCAAGATGGAGGAGCACAAGGATGAGAAGGAGGACAAGATGGAGGAGGAGAAGGAGGACAACGTGGTGGATGAGGAGGAGGACAAGGTGGTGGATGAGGAGGAGGACAAGGTGGTGGATGAGGAGGAGGAGGAGGACAAGGTGGTGGATAAGGAGGGCAAGCTGGAGGAGGACAAGGATGAGATGGAGGAAAAGATGGAGGAGGAGGAGGAGGAGGAAAAGGAGGACAAGGTGGTGGATGAGGAGGGCAAGCTGGAGATGGATAAGGATGAGAAGAAGGACAAGATGGAGGAGGAGGAGAAGGAGGACAAGATGGAGGAGGAGGAGAAGGAGGACAAGGTGGTGGATGAGGATGAGGACAAGGTGTTGTAGGAGGAGGACAAGTTGGTGGATAAGAAGGGCAAGATGGAGGAGGACAAGGATGAGATGGAGGACAAGATGGAGGAGGAAAAGGAGCAGGAGAAGGAGGACAAGGTGGTGGATGAGCAGCGCAAGATGGAGGAGGACAAGGATGAAATGGTGGACAAGATTGAGGAGGAGGAGAAAGAGGACAAGGTGGTGGATGAGAAGGAGGACACGGTGGTGGATGAGGAGGAAGACAAGGTGGTGGATAAGGAGGGCAAGATGGAGGAGGACAAGGATGAGATGGAGGACAAGATGGAGGAGGAGGAGAAGGAGGAAGACAAGGTGGTTAAGAAGGAGGAGGACAAGGTGGTGGATGAGGAGGAAGGCAAGGTGGTGGATAAGGAGGGCAAAAAGGAGGAGGACAAGGAAAAAAGAAGGACAAGATGGAGAAGGACAAGGATGAGATGGAGGACAAGATGAAGGAGGAGAAGAAGGAGGACAAGGTGGTGGATGAGGAGGAGGACAAGGTGGTAGATGAGGAGGGCAAGATAGAGGAGGACAAGGATGAGATGGAGGACAAGATGGAGGAGTAGGAGCAGGAGGACAAGGTGGTGAAATAGGAGGAGGACAAGGTGGGGGATGAGGAGAAGGACCGGGTGGTGGATGAGGAGGGCAAAATGCAGGAGGACAAGGATGAGAAGGAGGACATGGTGGTGGATAAGGAGGGCAAGATGGAAGAGGACAAGGATGAGATGGAGGAGGAGGAGGAGAAGGAGGACAAGATGGTGGATGAGGAGGAGGACAAGGTGGTGGATGAGGAGGAGGACAAGGTGGTGGATAAGGAGGGCAAGCTGGAGGAGGACAAGGTTGAGATGGAGGACAAGATGGAGGAGGAGGAGGAAAGGGAGGACAAGGTGGTGGATGAGGAGGGCAAGCTGGAGGAGGGTAAGGATGAGAAGAAGCCCAAGATGGAGGAGAAGGAGAAGGAGGACAAGGTGGTGGTGGTGGAGGAGGAGGACAAGGTGGTGGATAAGCAGGGCAAGATGGAGGAGTACAAGGATGAGATGGAGGACAAGATGGAGGAGGAAAAGGAGGAGGAGAAGGAGGACAAGGTGGTGGATGAGGAGCGCAAGATGGAGGAGGACAAGGATGAAATGGTGGACAAGATTGAGGAGGAGGAAAAAGAGGACAAGGTGGTGGATGAGGAGGAGGACAAGGTGGTGGATAAGGAGGAGGAGGACAAGGTGGTGGATAAGGAGGGCAAGCTGGAGGAGGACAAGGATGAGATGGAGGACAAGATGGAGGAGGAGGAGGAGGAGGATGAGGAGGAGGAAAAGGAGGACAAGGTGGTGGATGAGGAGGGCAAGCTGGAGATGGATAAGGATGAGAAGAAGGACAAGATGGAGGAGGAGGAGAAGGAGGACAAGGTGGTGGATGAGGAGAAGGACAAGGTGGTGAATGAGGAGGAGGACAAGGTGGTGGATAAGGAGGGCAAGCTGGAGGAGGACAAGGTTGAGATGGAGGACAAGATGGAGGAGGAGGAGGAAAGGGAGGACAAGGTGGTGGATGAGGAGGGCAAGCTGGTGGAGGGTGAGGATGAGAAGAAGGCCAAGATGGAGGAGAAGGAGAAGGAGGACAAGGTGGTGGTGGAGGAGGAGGACAAGGTGGTGGATAAGGAGGGCAAGATGGAGGAGTACAAGGATGAGATGGAGGACAAGATTTAGGAGGAGGAAAAAGAGGACAAGGTGGTGGATGAGAAGGAGGACAAGGTGGTGGATAAGGAGGAGGAGGACAAGGTGGTGGATAAGGAGGGCAAGCTGGAGGAGGACAAGGAAGAGATGGAGGACAAGATGGAGGAGGAGGAGGAGGAGGAAAAGGAGGACAAGGTGGTGGATGAGGAGGGCAAGCTGGAGATGGATAAGGATGAGAAGAAGGACAAGATGGAGGAGGAGGAGAAGGAGGACAAGGTGGTGGATGAGGAGAAGGACAAGGTAGTGGATGAGGAGGAGGACAAGGTGGTGGATAAGGAGGGCAAGCTGGAGGAGGACAAGGTTGAGATGGAGGACAAGATGGAGGAGGAGGAGGAAAGGGAGGACAAGGTGGTGGATGAAGAGGGCAAGCTGGAGGAGGGTAAGGATGAGAAGAAGGCCAAGATGGAGGAGAAGGAGAAGGAGGACAAGGTGGTGGTGGTGGAGGAGGAGGACAAGGTGGTGGATAAGGAGGGCAAGATGGAGGAGTACAAGGATGAGATGGAGAACAAGATGGAGGAGGAAAAGCAGGAGGAGAAGGAGGACAAGGTGGTGGATGAGGAGCGCAAGATGGAGGAGGACAAGGATGAAATGGTGGACAAGATTGAGGAGGAGGAAAAAGAGGACAAGGTGGTGGATGAGGAGGAGGACAAGGTGGTGGATAAGGAGGAGGAGGACAAGGTGGTGGATGAGGAGAAGGACAAGGTGGTGGATGAGGAGGAGGACAAGGTGCTGGATAAGGAGGGCAAGCTGGAGGAGGACACGGTGGTGAATGAGAAGGGCAAGATGGAGGAGGACAAGGATGAGAAGGAGGACAAGATGGAGGAGGAGAAGGAGGACAAGGTGGTGGATGAGGAGGAGGACAAGGTGGTGGATGAGGAGGAGGACAAGGTGGTGGATGAGGAGGAGGAGGACAAGGTGGTGGATAAGGAGGGCAAGCTGGAGGAGGACAAGGATGAGATGGAGGACAAGATGGAGGAGGAGGAGGAGGAGGAAAAGGGGGACAAAGTGTTGGATGATGAGGGCAAATAGTAAAATCCACGGCACTCAATGTTATGCAGAAGTGAAAAAGTTTATTTTACAGTGAGAAAGAATAATGTATACTCCGACCAATATGAGATACTATGCAATAGAGATCATAATAGTAAGGCAAGCTTTCGGCCCTTCCCGGACCTTCTTCAGGCTAAAGGATCTCGCTATGCAGTGTGTGGCTAGGCCTGGTGGAGACTCCACCAGGCCTAGCCACACACTGCATAACGAGATCCTTTAGCCTGAAGAAGGTCCGGGAAGGGCCGAAAGCTTGCCTTACTATTATGATCTCTATTGCATAGTATCTCATATTGGTCGGAGTATACATTATTCTTTCTCACTGTAAAATAAACTTTTTCACTTCTGCATAACATTGAGTGCCGTGGATTTTACTATTTGTTGGATACCTGGTTGAAGAACCACAACCCACTGGGCACCTACTAGCGAGAGGTGTGCAACACTGATTTGTTCCAGGATGATGAGGGCAAGCTGGAGATGGATAAGGATGAGAAGAAGGACAAGATGGAGGAGGAGGAGAAGGAGGACAAGGTGGTGGATGAGGAGAAGGACATGGTGGTGGATGAGGAGGAGGACAAGGTGGTGGATAAGGAGGGCAAGATGGAAGAGGACAAGGATAAGATGGAGGACAAGATGGAGGAGGAGGGGAAGGAGGACATGATGTTGGATGAGGAGGAGGACAAGGTGGTGGATGAGGAGGGCAAGCTGGAGGAGAACAAGGATGAGAAGGAGGACAAGATGGAGGAGGAGGGGAAGGAGAACAAGGAGGAGGAGGAGGAGGAAAAGGAGGACAAGGTGGTGGATGAGGAGGGCAAGCTGGAGATGGATAAGGATGAGAAGAAGGACAAGATGGAGGAGGAGAAGGAGGACAAGGTGGTGGATGAGGAGAAGGACAAGGTGGTGGATGAGGAGGAGGACAAGGTGGTGGATAAAGAGGGCAAGATGGAGGACGACAAGGATGAGATGGAGGAGGAGAAGAAGGAGGACAAGGTGGTGGATGAGGAGGAGGACAAGGTGGTGGATGAGGAGGGCAAGATGGAGGAGGACAAGGATGAGAAGGAGGACATGGTGGTGGATAAGGAGGGCAAGATGGAAGAGGACAAGGATGAGATGGAGGAGAAGGAGGAGGAGAAGGAGGACAAGATGGTGGATGAGGAGGAGGACAAGGTGGTGGATGAGGAGGACAAGGTGGTGGATAAGGAGGGCAAGCTGGAGGAGGACAAGGTTGAGATGGAGGACAAGATGGAGGAGGAGGAGGAAAGGGAGGACAAGGTGGTGGATGAGGAGGGCAAGCTGGAGGAGGACAAGGATGAGATGGAGGACAAGATGGAGGAGGAAAAGGAAGAGGAGAAGGAGGACAAGGTGGTGGATGAGGAGCGCAAGATGGAGGAGGACAAGGATTTAATGGAGGACAAGATTGAGGAGGAGGAGAAAGAGGACAAGGTGGTGGATGAGAAGGAGGACACGGTGGTGGATGAGGAGGAAGACAAGGTGGTGGATAAGGAGGGCAAGATGGAGGAGGACAAGAATGAGATGGAGGACACGATGTCGAAGGAGGATAAGGAGGACAAGGTGGTGGATGAGGAGGGCAAGATGGAGGAGGATAAGGATGAGATGGAGGAGGAGGAGGAGGAAGAGGAGGAGGAGGAGGAGGAGGAAGAGGAGGAGGAGAAGAAGGAGGACAAGATTGTGGATGAGGAGGAGGACAAGGTGGTGGATGAGGAGGGCAAGATGGAGGAGGATAAGGATGAGATGGAGGAGGAGGAGGAAGAGGAGGAGGAGGAGGAGGAGGAAGAGGAGGAGGAGAAGAAGGAGGACAAGATTGTGGATGAGGAGGAGGACAAGGTGGTGGATGAGGAGGGCAAGATGGAAGAGGACAAGGATGAGATGGAGGAGGAGGAGGAGGAAGTGGAGGAGGAGAAGAAGGAGGACAAGATGGTGGATGAGGAGGAGGACAAGGTGGTGGATGAGGAGGAGGACAAGGTGGTGGATAAGGAGGAGGAGGACAAGGTGATGGATGAGGAGGGCAAGATGGAGGAGGATAAGGATGAGATGGAGGAGGAGGAGGAGGAAGTGGAGGAGGAGAAGAAGGAGGACAAGATTGTGGATGAGGAGGAGGACAAGGTGGTGGATGAGGAGGGCAAGCTGGAGGAGGACAAGGATGAAATGAAGGACAAGATGGGGGAGGAAGAGGAGGAGGACAAGGTGGTGGATGAGGAGGGCAAGATGGAGGAGGACAAGGAAGAGATGGAGGACAAGATGGAGGAGGAGGAGGAGGAGGAAAAGGAGGACAAGGTGGTGGATGAGGAGGGCAAGCTGGAGATGGATAAGGATGAGAAGAAGGACAAGATGGAGGAGGAGGAGAAGGAGGACAAGGTGGTGGATGAGGAGAAGGACAAGGTAGTGGATGAGGAGGAGGACAAGGTGGTGGATAAGGAGGGCAAGCTGGAGGAGGACAAGGTTGAGATGGAGGACAAGATGGAGGAGGAGAAGGAAAGGGAGGACAAGGTGGTGGATGAAGAGGGCAAGCTGGAGGAGGGTAAGGATGAGAAGAAGGCCAAGATGGAGGAGAAGGAGAAGGAGGACAAGGTGGTGGTGGTGGAGGAGGAGGACAAGGTGGTGGATAAGGAGGGCAAGATGGAGGAGTACAAGGATGAGATGGAGAACAAGATGGAGGAGGAAAAGCAGGAGGAGAAGGAGGACAAGGTGGTGGATGAGGAGCGCAAGATGGAGGAGGACAAGGATGAAATGGTGGACAAGATTGAGGAGGAGGAAAAAGAGGACAAGGTGGTGGATGAGGAGGAGGACAAGGTGGTGGATAAGGAGGAGGAGGACAAGGTGGTGGATGAGGAGAAGGACAAGGTGGTGGATGAGGAGGAGGACAAGGTGCTGGATAAGGAGGGCAAGCTGGAGGAGGACACGGTGGTGAATGAGAAGGGCAAGATGGAGGAGGACAAGGATGAGAAGGAGGACAAGATGGAGGAGGAGAAGGAGGACAAGGTGGTGGATGAGGAGGAGGACAAGGTGGTGGATGAGGAGGAGGACAAGGTGGTGGATGAGGAGGAGGAGGACAAGGTGGTGGATAAGGAGGGCAAGCTGGAGGAGGACAAGGATGAGATGGAGGACAAGATGGAGGAGGAGGAGGAGGAGGAGGAATAGGGGGACAAAGTGTTGGATGATGAGGGCAAGCTGGAGATGGATAAGGATGAGAAGAAGGACAAGATGGAGGAGGAGGAGAAGGAGGACAAGGTGGTGGATGAGGAGAAGGACATGGTGGTGGATGAGGAGGAGGACAAGGTGGTGGATAAGGAGGGCAAGATGGAAGAGGACAAGGATGAGATGGAGGAGGAGGAGAAGGAGGAGAAGGAGGACAAGATGGTGGATGAGGAGGAGGACAAGGTGGTGGATGAGGAGGAGGACAAGGTGGTGGATAAGGAGGAGGAGGACAAGGTGATGGATGAGGAGGGCAAGATGGAGGAGGATAAGGATGAGATGGAGGAGGAGGAGGAGGAAGTGGAGGAGGAGAAGAAGGAGGACAAGATTGTGGATGAGGAGGAGGACAAGGT
Source organism: Dendropsophus ebraccatus (assembly GCF_027789765.1). Lineage (NCBI taxonomy): Eukaryota > Metazoa > Chordata > Amphibia > Anura > Hylidae > Dendropsophus > Dendropsophus ebraccatus. The sequence goes on along the minus strand of NC_091454.1, from coordinate 1,868,284 downwards.
GATGGATGAGGAGGGCAAGCTGGAGGAGGACAAGGATGAAATGAAGGACAAGATGGGGGAGGAAGAGGAGGAGGACAAGGTGGTGGATGAGGAGGGCAAGATGGAGGAGGACAAGGATGAGATGAAGGACAAGATGGAGGAGGAGGAGAAGGAGGACAAGGTGGTGGATGAGGAGAGCAAGATGGAGGAAGACAAGGATGAGAAGGAGGACAAGATGGAGGAGGACAAGAATGAGAAGGAGGACAAGATGGAGGAGGAGAAGGAGGACAAGGTGGTGGATGAGGAGGAGGACAAGGTGGTGGATGAGGAGGGCAAGATGGAGGAGGACAAGGATGAGAAGGACAAGAATGAGGAAAGGAGAACCAGGACAAGGTGGCGGATGAGGAGGGCAAGATGGAGGAGGACAAGGATGAGAAGGAGGACAAGATGGAGGAGGAGGAGAAGGAGGACAAGGTGGTGGATGAGGAGGGCAATATGGAGGAGGAGAAGGAGGACAAGATGGAGGAGGAGGAGAAGAAGGACAAGGTGGTGGATGAGGAGGAGGACAAAGTGGTGGATGAGGAGGGCAAGATGGAGGAGGACAAGGAGGAGAAGGAGGACAAGATGGAGGAGGAGAAGGAGGACAAGGTGGTAGATAAGGAGGGCAAGGTTGAGGAAGACAAGGTGGTGGATGAGAAGGAGAAGGAGGACAAGGTAAAGGATGGGAAGGAGGACTAAGTGGCGGATGAGAAGGACTAGATGGAGGAGGAGTAGAGTTATAAGAAGGAGGACAAGGTAAAGGATGAGAAGATGGGCAAGGTGGAGGAGGAGGAGGACAAGGAGGAGGAGAAGGGGAAGGATGAGAAGCAGGACAAGGTAGAGGAGGAGGACAAGGTGGAGGAGTAGGATAAGGTGAAGGATTAGAAGGAGGACGAGAAGGAGGAGGACAAGGTGAAGGATGAGGTTAAAGATGAGGAGAGAAGGACAAGGTGGTAGATGAGGACAAGAACAAGGTAGTGGATGAGAAGGAGAAGAAGGTGGAGAAGGAGGTCAAGGTAAAGGATGAGGAGGAGGACAAGGTGGTGGATGACAAGGAATATAGGGTGAAGGATTAGAGGTAGAACAAGCTGGAGGATGAGGAGGAGGACAAGATAGAGGATGGGGAGGAGAAGATAAAGGAGGTCAAGGTGAAGGATGATGGAGAAGGACAAGGTGAGGGAGGAGGAAAAGGTGAAGGATGAGGAGGAGGACAAGGATGAGGAGGAGGACAAGGTGGACAAGATGGAGGAAGACAAGGTGGACAACATGGAGGTGGATAATGAGAAGGAGGACAATGTGGAGTATGAGGAGGAAGGCAAGGTTGAGGATGAGAAGAAGGACAAGGTGGAGGAAGAGGAGGAGGACAAGATGAAAGATGCGAAGATGACAAGGTAAGGAATGAGGACAAGGTGGAGGATGAGGAGTAGGAAAAGGTGAAGGATGAGAAGGAGGACAAGGTAAAGGATGAGGAAAAGGACAACATGGAGGAGGACGACAAGGTGAAGGATGAGGAAGAGGACAATGTGAAGGATAATAAGTAGGACAAGGTGGAGGAATACAAGGTGGAGGATGAGGAGGAATACAAGGTGGATGATGAGGAGGAATACAAGGTAGAGGATGAGGAGGAGGACAAAGTGGAGGATGAGGAGAAGGACAAGGTGAAGGATGAGGAAGAGGACATGGTGGGGGAGGAGGAAAAGGTAGATGGTGGTGGTGGTGATGATGATAAAAAGAACAAGGTGGACAATAAAAGCGAGGACAGGGTGGATGATAAGGAGAAGGAAAAGGAGAAGAATAAGGAAGATGACAAGGTGAATGATGCTGATGATAAGATGATGGAGAAGGACAAGGTGATGGATGAGGAGGAGGACAAGGTGGAGAATGAAAAGGAGGATAAGGTGGAGGATCAGAAGGAAGACAAGGTGGAGGATGAGGAGGACAAGGTGGAGGATGATGATGATGATGAGAAGAAGGACAAGATGGTGGATGATAAGGATGGCAAGGTGGAGGATGAGAAGAAGGACAAGGCGGAGGAGGAGGAGGACAAGGTTGAGGATGAGAATGAGGACCAGGTGGATAAAGAGGAGGAGGAGGAGGAGAAGATAAAAAGGTGAGGAAGATGATAAGGTAAGGAATGAAGACAAGGTGGATTATTTGAAGGAGGACAAGGATGAGAAGAAAGATGAGGAGGATGGTAATGATGAAGCGGGAAAAGGACAAGGTGGAGAATAAGGAGAAGAGAGGACAAGTTGGAGGCTGAGGAGGAGAAGAACAAGGTGGAGGACAGACTGGAGAATGAGGACAGTGATGTTAAGGGGGAGAGAGGGCAAGGAGGAGGATAAGGAAGAGGACAAGGTGGAGAATGAGGTTGAAAAGAAGGAGGAAGAAGGGGGAAGAGGATGATGATTAGGTGGAGAATGAGGAGGAGGACAAGGTGGAGGAGAAGGAGAAGCAGAAGGTCAAGGTTAGGGGTGAGGAAGACAAGGAGGAGGATGAAGAGGTGGTGAGCAAGATGAAGAATGAGAATAAGGATAAGGAGAATAGGAGGAGAATGGTGATTATGAGGAGAACAAGGTGGAGGAAGAGGAGGAGAACAAAGTGGAGGAGGAGAGAGGAAAATGTGGAGATTGAGGAGAAGGATAAAGAACATAAAGTACAAGGTGAAGGATGAGAAGAAAAATGATGCAGAGGGGGTTAATGTGGAGGATGAAGAGAAGGAGGAGAACAAAGTGGAGGAGAAGGAGGACAAGGTGAAGAATGAGGAGAAGAGAGAACAAGGTGAAGGATGAAGGAGGAGGACCAGGTAGAGGATGATGAGAAGAGGGTGGTGTTGATAATGATGAATAGGATGAGGATGGTGATGAGGAGGAAAAGGTGCAGGATGAGAAGGAAATAGAGGACAAGGTAAAAAAATATGAGGAGAAAAGAGGACAAGTTGGAGGAGGAGCAGAAGAAGGACAGTGATGATGAGGGGAGGACAAGGAGGGATGAGGAGGAGGACAAGGTGGAGAATGCAGAGGAGGATAATGATGAGGAGAAGAAGGTGAAGAATGAGGTGGAGGACAAGATGGAGAATGAGTAGGAGGACAAGGTGAAGGACGAGGAAAAGTTGGTGGAAAGTATGATGATGATGAGAAGGAAAAGATGGAGGATGAGGGGAAGGATAATGAGGAGGAGGATGGTGATGAAGGTGAGAAGGACAAGGTGGAGGAGGAGGAGAGAGGACAATGTGGTGTCCCACCATGGGACCATGGGTGTTGCTACTTTGAACACCCCTTGCACAAGTTTAAGTGGTAATGAAGTCATGTATACGTTTTGCCACTAGATGTCACTATTTTGTATATCTATGTCTGTACATTGCACAGCTGTAGTGAATCAAGGGTTAATGTTTTGTTTAGGATCTGCACCACCAATGAGAGCTGCTCTTTCCTTCTGCCTATCTCTATTCTTCTTTCTCTTTGCACTCTCATCTCCATCACTCACAGGAGCTGTTACACAACCTGTAGGAAGTTGTCACATGGGGAGAGGAAGTGTAGTCACACACTTAGTCTTATCTAAGTTTCTGTAGAGAGAGGATGCAAGACAAAACGGTCCCTGCTGTCATCCAGCTCGGCCCTGGATTTGCCAGGTCCTCCTTCCAAGTCCAGGGTGGTCTAGTCTAGAGTGTGGTGGTAGAAAACACAGAGACTCTTTTCTTTAACCCCTTAAGGTCAAAGCCTATTTTCATTTTTGCGCTTTTGCTTATTCCATTTTAAGTTTAAAAGTCCATAGCGCTTGCATTTTTTCACCTAGAGACGTATATGAGCGCTTATTTTTTGCGAAACCAATTGTACTTTGCAATGACAGGCATTATTTTTCCATAACATATGCTGCGAAACCGGAAAAAAATCATTTGCGCTGTCAAATTGAAAAAAAAAACGAATTTGTTTTGATTTCGGGGAGTTTTGCATTTACGCCGTCCGTCCTATGGTAAAACTGACTTGTTATATATGTTCCTCAAGTCGTTACGATTACTATGATATATAACATGTATAACTTATATTGTATCGGATGGCCTGTAAAAAATTCAAACCATTGTTAACAAATATACGTTCCTTACAATCGCTCCATTCCCGGCTTATAGCGCTTTTATCCTTTGGTCTATGGCGCTGTGTCAGGTGTCAGTTTTTGCGCCATGATGTGTTCTTTCTATCGGTACCTTGATTGCGCATATACGACTTTTTGATCGTTTTTTATTACATTTTTCTGGATTTGATGCGACCAAAAATGCGCAATTTTGCACTTTGGAATTTTTTTGCGCTGACGCCGTTTACCGTGCGAGATCAGGAGTGTGATTAATTAATAGTTTGGGCGATTACGCACGCGGCGATACTAAATATGTTTATTTATTTATTTATTTGGACTTTTATTAGGGGAGGGGATTTTTATTAATAAAAACACTTTTTTACTTTTTTTTTTACATGGACTAGAAGCCCCCCTGGGGGACATGTATATACACAGCACTGATCCCCCTGGGGGACTCGTGTATATACACAGCACTGATCCCCCTGGGGGACATGTATATACACAGCACTGATCCCCCTGGGGGACATGTATATACACAGCACTGATCCCCCTGGGGGACTTGTATATAGACAGCACTGATCCCCCTGGGGGACTTGTATATACACAGCACTGATCCCCCTGGGGGACTAGTATATACACAGCACTGATCCCCCTGGGGGACTTGTATATACACAGCACTGATCCCCCTGGGGGACTTGTATATACACAGCACTGATCCCCCTGGGGTACTTGTATATACACAGCACTGATCCCCCTGGGGGACTTGTATATACACAGCACTGATCCCCCTGGGGTACTTGTATATGCACAGCACTGATCCCCCTGGGGGACTTGTATATGCACAGCACTGATCCCCCTGGGGGACTTGTATATAGACAGCACTGATCCCCCTGGGGGACTTGTATATACACAGCACTGATCCCCCTGGGGGACTTGTATATACACAGCACTGATCCCCCTGGGGGACTTGTATATACACAGCACTGATCCCCCTGGGGGACTTGTATATACACAGCACTGATCCCCCTGGGGTACTTGTATATAGACAGCACTGATCCCCCTGGGGGACTTGTATATACACAGCACTGATCCCCCTGGGGGACTTGTATATAGACAGCACTGATCCCCCTGGGGGACTTGTATATACACAGCACTGATCCCCCTGGGGTACTTGTATATAGACAGCACTGATCCCCCTGGGGGACTTGTATATAGACAGCACTGATCCCCCTGGGGGACTTGTATATACACAGCACTGATCCCCCTGGGGGACTAGTATATACACAGCACTGATCCCCCTGGGGGACTTGTATATACACAGCACTGATCCCCCTGGGGGACTTGTATATACACAGCACTGATCCCCCTGGGGGACTTGTATATACACAGCACTGATCCCCCTGGGGGACTTGTATATACACAGCACTGATCCCCCTGGGGTACTTGTATATGCACAGCACTGATCCCCCTGGGGGACTTGTATATGCACAGCACTGATCCCCCTGGGGGACTTGTATATAGACAGCACTGATCCCCCTGGGGGACTTGTATATACACAGCACTGATCCCCCTGGGGGACTTGTATATACACAGCACTGATCCCCCTGGGGGACTTGTATATACACAGCACTGATCCCCCTGGGGGACTTGTATATACACAGCACTGATCCCCCTGGGGTACTTGTATATAGACAGCACTGATCCCCCTGGGGGACTTGTATATACACAGCACTGATCCCCCTGGGGGACTTGTATATAGACAGCACTGATCCCCCTGGGGGACTTGTATATACACAGCACTGATCCCCCTGGGGTACTTGTATATAGACAGCACTGATCCCCCTGGGGGACTTGTATATAGACAGCACTGATCCCCCTGGGGGACTTGTATATACACAGCACTGATCCCCCTGGGGGACTTGTATATACACAGCACTGATCCCCCTGGGGGACTTGTATATACACAGCAAAGATCCATCAGATCGGTCATAGATTGCTATGGCCTGCTGCAGGCCATAGTAATCTATTGCCGAGCCGGGATCAGCGTCATTCCGACGCTGAGGCCCGGCACGGGCAGAAGAACGGATCTCCCCCCCCCCGCGATCGCATCGCGGGGGGGAGATCCGTCCCACTAGACACCAGGGACGTGCGGCACAAAGCACTTCAATGCAGCTGTCAGGTTTGACAGCTGCATTGAAGTGCTTAATTAGCCGGCGCGGCAACAGGACCCGCGCCGGCTAACAGAGGCACGTGTCAGCCGGGATCAGCGCCGTTCAGAGCGGGGTCCCGGCGGGACCCCGCTCTGAACACCCCCCGCGGCGCCATGACGTATCAGATACGTCATGGGTCGCTAAGGGGTTAAAGCAACACTTATTTAAACCATGCACTGCTACACCACTAAAGAGAGGACAAGTTAGGGATCACCCCAACCCATGCCGTGAACATCTCTAAAAGTGCAGAACGGTATCCTTTAGCAGAGGAACTGATTTGGATAGAGCAAAGTTGCTACAAGCCTACGTACTCTATCTCGCAACCCTCGGTCACTTCGCTCAACTCAGGGAACTAGGACTGGGGCTTGTGTCACCCTAGGAGGACGGGTCACCTGACACTGTAGCGCAACAGGTGGTACAGCGACAACAAAGGTTGTAACACGGGCACAAGTATTATTCTTCTCTCAAGTATTCTCAATTATCCTTCTAAAGTTCCGAAAGAGCACAGTACTACATTGGGTTGGGACAGTCAGGACAGACTCCTCTCCTCTGAATGTTCACGACCTACTCTTCTCCGATGCTCTCAATGCTCTCTACTCTTGTAAGCACGCAACCAAGCCAGCACTGCTGTTCTGCTTCTACCTCACAGTTCTCGGTAGGGAACTAGTCAAGTCCAGATTGCACCAGCACCTACACACAGGTTAGACAGTCCCTAGGTCATCTCCCCTTTTCTGTGGGTGGTGGTACTGACAGTCCGGGTGGGTCACAATTCCACTCTGGACCACTGTGATAAACGCCCAAGGGACCCATCACAACCTGGCAGGTCACCGACCACAGGGGAAGGGTATAGCCAGCCCCAAAAACTAAAAGCCTCATACCTGTGTGCTGGATCAGCACTGACGTCACGACAACCTACCATCTGGCTGAGCCACCGACCAACCACCACAGTAGTGGCGTCACACACCACCATCTGGCAAGTGACCGGTCAAGCACTCACCACAACAAGGAAGAGAAGGATGAGGAGGAGAGAGGTTAAGGTGGAAGATGTGGAAAAGGATGATAAGGAGGAGGAGGAGGAGGAGGAGGAGAACAATTTAGAGGATGAGAAGCACCAGGATAAGGAGGAGGATGAGAATGGTAAGGCGGATGTGGTGGAGATCAAAGTTGAGGTGGAGGAAAACAGTGATGATGAGGAGGACAAGGTGGAAAAGGAGAAGGAGAAAGATGAGGAGGGGGGGGAGGATCAGGAGAAGAACAAGGTGGAGAATGAGAAGGACAAGGGAGAGGATAAGAAGAGGGCCAAGGTAGAGAATGAGAAAGATGAGGACAAGGTGGAGCATGAGGAGTAGGATGTTGGTGAGGAGGAGGAGAACAAGGTGGATGAGTAGGATAAGCAGTAAAGAGGACAAGCTAGAGAATGAGGACAAGGATGAGGAGGAGAAAGGACAAAGAAGAGGATGGGGAGGAGGATGGTGATGATAAGGAGGAGAATGGGTAGGACAAGGTGGGAATCTCTCCTATATGCTCCTACACATGGTGTCCACGCTCTCTCCTGTGTGAGTGTCAGTAGTCACCGTTGATGGTGCAGGAGGCCAAGGGGGTGTTGTATATTTGGGGGGGGGGGGGGGGGGGGTATAGCTTCTATGGGAAGGAGTAGTCTCTTATCTCTCGTCCTGGTATGGTTGGGCGGACCGTCACAGTCTTTAGTAAATCAGTAAATAAGAACTTTTAGTCATTAGAACTGAAGCTTTGAAGATTTGACCCTTCACCCCTCTCTGTCCTCTTCCGCAAACATCTATCCGAATCCCAGGGTAAAGTCTCATCCCTCTCAAGATTAAAGGTGGAATGGAAGGGGGGGCTTCTACCTTTAGTGAAGCGCAGCAGGGTGCCCCCTTTTTTTTCTGGGGGGCTGGGGCAGCTTCATCCTGGATAGTTGCGCTGATGTTGAGGTTGTTGAGTTCGCTGCCATCTTTCTCCACCGCCATGTTATACAGTTATCCTAAACACTAATCATCAATGAGGGATCAATAATCTGTGAGTAATGACGGGTGGGACGTTATAATATTATCAACAGGTAAGTCACAATACAACACAAACACACAAAGTAACACAAGGATACAATGTAACAATGATACATGGTAAAAGCTCTGCTCACCCTACACCGGGGATATCTCCTCACACGTCACCCCAGGATATCTCCTCACACTTCTCCCCAGGATATCTCCTCACCCTACACCCAGGATATCTCCTCACCCTACACCCAGGATATCTCCTCACCCTACACCCAGGATATCTCCTCACCCTACACCCAGGATATCTCCTCACCCTACACCGGGGATATCTCCTCACCCTACACCCAGGATATCTCCTCACCCTACACCCAGGATATCTCCTCACCCTACACCCAGGATATCTCCTCACCCTACACCGGGGATATCTCCTCACCCTACACCCAGGATATCTCCTCACACTTCACCCCAGGATATCTCCTCACCCTACACCCAGGATATCTCCTCACACTTCACCCCAGGATATCTCCTCACCCTACACCGGGGATATCTCCTCACACGTCACCCCAGGATATCTCCTCACCCTACACCCAGGATATCTCCTCACACTTCTCCCCAGGATATCTCCTCACACTTCACCCAGGATATCTCCTCACACGTCACCCCAGGATATCTCCTCACACTTCTCCCCAGGATATCTCCTCACCCTACACCGGGGATATCTCCTCACCCTACACCCAGGATATCTCCTCACACTACACCCCAGGATATCTCCTCACACTTCACCCCAGGATATCTCCTCACACTTCACCCTAGGATATCTCCTCACCCTACACCGGGGATATCTCCTCACCCTACACCCAGGATATCTCCTCACCCTACACCGGGGATATCTCCTCACCCTACACCCAGGATATCTCCTCACACGTCACCCCAGGATATCTCCTCACACTTCACCCTAGGATATCTCCTCACCCTACACCCAGGATATCTCCTCACACTTCTCCCCAGGATATCTCCTCACACTACACCGGGGATATCTCCTCACCCTACACCCAGGATATCTCCTCACACTACACCCAGGATATCTCCTCACACTTCTCCCCAGGATATCTCCTCACACTACACCGGGGATATCTCCTCACCCTACACCCAGGATATCTCCTCACCCTACACCCAGGATATCTCCTCACCCTACACCCAGGATATCTCCTCACACTTCTCCCCAGGATATCTCCTCACACTTCTCCCCAGGATATCTTCTCACACTTCTCCCCAGAATATCTCCTCACACTTCTCCCCAGGATATCTCCTCACCCCAGCATATCTCCTCACACTTCACCCCAGGAAATCTCTTCACACTTCACCCCAGGATATCTCCTCACACTTCACCCCAGGATATCTCCTCACACTTCTCCCCAGGATATCTTCTCACACTTCTCCCCAGAATATCTCCTTACACTTCTCCCCAGGATATCTCCTCACACTTCTCCCCAGGATATCTTCTCACACTTCTCCCCAGGATATCTCCTCACACTTCTCCCCAGGATATCTTCTCACACTTCTCCCCAGGATATCTCCTCACACTTCTCCCCAGGATATCTCCTCACACTTCTCCCCAGGATATCTCCTCACCCCAGGATATCTCCTCACACTTCACCCCAGGATATCTTCTCACACTTCTCCCCAGGATATCTTCTCACACTTCTCCCCAGGATATCTCCTCACCCCAGGATATCTCCTCACACTTCTCCCCAGGATATCTCCTCACCCCAGGATATCTCCTCACACTTCTCCCCAGGATATCTCCTCACCCCAGGATATCTCCTCACACTTCACCCCAGGATATCTCCTCTCACTTCTTCCCAGGATATCTTCTCACACTTCTCCCCAGGATATCTCCTGACACTTCTCCCCAGGATATCTTCTCACACTTCTCCCCAGGATATCTCCTCACCCCATGATATCTCCTCACACTTCTCCCCAGGATATCTCCTCACACTTTTCCCCAGGATATCTCCTCACACTTCACCCCAGGATATCTTCTCACACTTCACCCCAGGATATCTCCTCACACTTCACCCCAGGATATCTCCTCACACTTCTCCCCAGGATACCTCCTCACACTTCTCCCCAGGATATCTCCTCACACTTCTCTCCAGGATATCTCCTCACACTTCTCCCCAGGATATCTCCTCACACTTCTCCCCAGGATATCTCCTCACACTTCTCCCCAGGATATCTCCTCACACTTAACCTCAGGATATCTCTTCACACTTCACCCCAGGATATCTCCTCACACTTAACCCCAGGATATCTCCTCACACTTCTCCCCAGGATATCTTCTCACACTCCTCCCCAGAATATCTCCTCACACTTCTCCCCAGGATATCTCCTCACACTTCTCCCCAGGATATCTCCTCACACTTCTCCCCAGGATATCTCCTCACACTTAACCTCAGGATATCTCTTCACACTTCACCCCAGGATATCTCCTCACACTTAACCCCAGGATATCTCCTCACACTTCTCCCCAGGATATCTTCTCACACTCCTCCCCAGAATATCTCCTCACACTTCTCCCCAGGATATCTCCTCACCCCAGGAAATCTCCTCACACTTTACCCCAGGATATCTCCTCACACTTCTCCCCAGGATATCTCCTCACCCCAGGATATCTTCTCACGCTTCTCCCCAGGATATCTCCTCACCCCAGGATATCTCCTCACACTTCACCCCAGGATATCTCCTCACACTTCTCCCCAGGATAACTTCTCACTCTTCTCCCCAGGATATCTCCTCACACTTCACCCCAGGATATCTCTTCACACTTCACCCCAGGATATCTCCTCACACTTCACCCCAAGATATCTCCTCACACTTCACCCCAGGATATCTTCTCACACTTCTCCCCAGGATATCTCCTCACACTTCTCCCCAGGATATCTTCTCACACTTCTCCCCAGAATATCTCCTCACACTTCACCCCAGGAAATCTCTTCACACTTTACCCCAGGATATCTCCTCACACTTCACCCCAGGATATCTCCTCACACTTCTCCCCAGGATATCTTCTCACACTTCTCCCCAGGATATCTCCTCACACTTCTCCCCAGAATATCTCCTCACCCCAGGATATCTCCTCACACTTCACCCCAGGATATCTCCTCACACTTCTCCCCAGGATATCTTCTCACACAACTCCCCAGGATATCTCCTCACCCCAGGATATCTCCTCACACTTCACCCCAGGATATCTCCTCACTCTTCACCCCAGGATATCTCCTCACACTTTACCCCAGGATATCTCCTCACACTTCACCCGGGATATCTCCTCACTCTTCACCCCAGGATATCTCCTCACTCCTCACCCCAGGATATCTCCTCACTCTTCACCCCAGGATATCTCCTCACACTTCACCCCAGGATATCTCCTCACACTTTACCCCAGGATATCTTCTCACACTTCTCCCCAGGATATCTCCTCACACTTCACCCCAGGATATCTCCTCACACTTTACTCCAGGATATCTTCTCACACTTCTCCCCAGGATATCTCCTCACACTTTACCCCAGGATATCTCCTCACACTTCACCCCAGGATATCTCCTCACACTTTACCCCAGGATATCTTCTCACACTACTCCCCAGGATATCTCCTCACCCCAGGATATCTCCTCACACTTCACCCCAGGATATCTCCTCACTCTTCACCCCAGGATATCTCCTCACACTTTACCCCAGGATATCTCCTCACACTTTTCCCCAGGATATTCGATGCTGAATACACCTTGCAATACATATCTATGTAGTCTTGTCCCAGAATCTTCTCCCTTGCCCCCATTTTCATCTTTGAGGGTGAGGTCCCAATTACTTTGTTTAATCTTATAATCCAGAACATCTGATAGGAGCAGGAGTGGACTTCTCCTAGTATAACGCGTCAGCCCCCCGAACCCCCATATAACAAACATGAGGCCCCCACAGCCTCCATTATATCAGCCTTCACTGCACATACATCATACATCTTCCTCCATTCTTGCTTCACCCCCATGACCCCAGATGATTCCAATGGCCGCCATTTTATATTACCAATTTGAGGCATTTCTTTAATTGTTTATTTCTTTCCTCAAATGTCTTGAACTTTGAACATTTAAAAAGAGCGGCGAGTAGAGACGCTGGGGGTCTCTGTGCAGGAACAGTATAGGGGCCCCTACAGCTAAGGATACCAGCCTCCATATGGACTGGGGATATTTATTAGTCCCTTCCATGTATTTGGGGGAGCTGCCGTGGCCCCCATTATCTCTCAGGCCCCCCATAGCGCAGCTTCCAGCTGTTACAATGTATCAGACATACCCTATAGAAGGAGAACTGTTACCTGAGCTGCTGTTCTGGCTCCATGTAGCATCTGCACCAGGATCAGCCTGTCCAGAGTTGTTGTAATAAAGTATCAGCAATGATTAACCCATCCCAGAGCCGCCCGATCCCCACCGCCGGATCTCCTCTTAGGAGGGATGGCTCTGTTTGGCTTTCCCAGTCACTGATCAGTGGAAACAAAGGATCCAGGACAATGGGGTGATAAGGACAAGCTGCCCTGACGGCTGGGGGTGGGAGGGGGCAACAAATGTCTTCTATCATATGTGTGTTATATGTAATGTGAGATCCCAGGATCTTACACCAGGACCCCCATAGATCATAGCCCCCAACCCCAAGACCCCCATAGATCACAGCCGCATACCCCAGGACCCCTATAGATCACAGCCCCCTACCCCAGGACCCCCACAGATAACAGCTGCCTACCCCAGGACCCCCATAGATCACAGCCGCCTACCCCAGGACCCCCATAGATCACAGCCGCCTACCCCAGGACCCCCATAAATCACAGCCCCCAACCCAGCACCAACATAGATCACAGCCCCCAGCCCAGGACCCCATAGATCACAGCCCGCTACCCCAAGACCCCCATAAATCACAGCCCCAAACCCAGGACCCCCATAGATCACAGACCCCTACCCCAGGACCCCCATAAATCACAGCCCCAAACCCAGGACCCCCATAGATCACAGACCCCTACCCCAGGACCCCCATAGATCACAGTCGCCTACCCCAGGACCCCCATAGATCACAGCCCCTAACCCAGGGACCCCCATAGATCACAGCCGCCAACCCAGGACCCCTATAGATCACAGCCCCCAACCCTAAGACCCCCATAGATCACAGCCGCATACCCCAGGACCCCCATAGATCACAGCCCCTAACCCAGGACCCCCATATAGCACAGCCCCCAACCCCAAGACCCCCATAGATCACAGCCGCCTACCCCAGGACCCCCATACATCACAGCCCCCAACCCAGCACCAACATAGATCACAGCCCCCAGCCCAGGACCCCATAGATCACAGCCCGCTACCTCAAGACCCCCATAGATCACAGCCGCCTTCCCCAGGACCCCGATAGATCACAGCCCCCAACCCAGGACCCCCATAGATCACAGCCCCCAACCCCAGGACCGCCATAGATCACAGCCCCCAACCCAGGACCCCCATAGATCACAGCCCGCAACCCAGGACCCCATAGATCACAGCCCCAAACCCAGGACCCCCATAGATCACAGCCGCCTACCCCAGGACCCCCATAGATCACAGCCACTTACCCCAGGATCCCCATAGATCACAGCCTGCAACCCAGGACCCCCATAGATCACAGCCCCCAACCCAGGACCCCCATAGATCACAGCCCCCATCCCAGGACCCCCATAGATCACAGCCCCCTACCCCAAAACCCCCATGGATCACAGCTCTCAATCCCAGGACCCCCCGTAGGTCACAACTGCCTACCTCAGGACCCCCATAGATCACAGCCCCAAAACCCCCATGGATCACAGCTCCCAATCCCAGGACCCCCATAGATCACAGCCGCCTACCCCAGGACCCCCATAGATCACAGCCCTCAACCCAAGACCCCCATAGATCAAAGCCCCCAACCCTAAAACCCCCATAGATCACAGCCGCCTACCCCAAGACCCCCATAGATCACAGCCCTCAACCCCAAGACCCCCATAGATCACAGCCGCCTACCCCAGGACCCCCATAGATCACAGCCGCCTACCCTAAAATTCCATGGATCACAGCCTCCTACCCCAGGAACCCCATAGATCACAGCCCCCAACCCTAAAACCCCCATAAATCACAGCCCCCAACCTCAGGACCCCCATAGATCACAGCTCCCAACCCCAAGACCCCCATAGATCACAGCCCCCAACCGAGGACCCCCATAGATCACAGCCGCCTACTCCAGGACCCCTATAGATCTCAGCCCCCAACCCAGGACCCCCATAGATCACAGCCGCCTACCCCAGGACCCCCATAGATCACAGCACCCAACCCTAGGAACCCCATAGATCACAGCCGCCTACCCCAGGACCCCCATAGATCTCAGCCCCTAACCCAGGGACCCCCATAGATCACAGCCCCCAACCCCAGGACCCCCATAGATCACAGCCGCCTACCCCAGGACCCCCCTAGATCATAGCCCCCAACCCAGGACCCCCATAAATCACAGCCCGCAACCCAGGACTCCCATAGAACACAGCCCCCAACCCTAGGACCCCCATAGATCACAGCCCTCTACCATAGGACCACCATAGATAACAGCCCTTACCCCAGGACTTCCATAGATCACAGCCCCCAACCCCAGGACCCCCATAGATCACAGACCCCAACCCCAGGACCCCCATAGATCACAGCCGCTTACCCCAGGACCCCCATAGATCTCAGCCCCTAACCCAGGGACCCCCATAGATCACAGCCCCCAACCCAGGGACCCCCATAGATCACAGCCCCCAACCCTGGACCCCCATAGATCACAGCCCCCAACCCCAGGACCCCCATGGATCACAGCCCCCTACCCCAGGACCTCCATAGATCACAGCCGCCTACCCCAGGACCCCCCTAGATCATAGCCCTCAACGCAGGACCCCCATAGATCACAGCCGCCTACCCCAGGACCCCCATAGATCTCAGCCCCCAACCCAGGACCCCCATAGATCACAGCCGCCTACCCCAGGACCCCCATAGATCATAGCCCTCAACTCAGGACCCCCATAAATCACAGCCCGCAACCCAGGGACCCCCATAGATCTCAGCCCTTACCCCAGGACTTCCATAGATCACAGTCCCCAACCCCAGGACCCCCATAGATCACAGCCCCCAACCCTGGACCCCCATAGATCACAGCCCCCAACCCCAGGACCCCCATGGATCACAGCTCCCAATCCCAGGACCCCCATAGATCACAGCCCCCAATCCCAGGACCCCCATAGATCACAGCCCCCTACCCCAAGACCCCCACAGATCACAGCCCCCAACCCCAGGACCCCCATAGATCACAGCCCCCAACCCAGGACTCCAATAGATCACAGCCCCCAATCCAGGACCCCCATAGATCACAGCCCCCAACCCAGGACCCCCATAAATTACAGCCCCCAACCCCAGGACCCCCATAGATCACAGCCGCCTACCCCAGGACCCCCATAGATCTCAGCCCCCAACCCAGGGACCCCCATAGATCACAGCCCGCAACCCAGGGACCCCCATAGATCACAACCTCAACCCCGGACCCCCATAGATCACAGCCCCCAGCCCCAGGACCTCCATAGATCACAGCCGAATACCCCAGGACCCCCATAGATCACAGCCCCCAGCCCCAGGACCTCCATGGATCACAGCTCCCAATCCCAGGACCCCCATAGATCACAGCCCCCTACCCCAAGACCCCAATGGATCACAGTCCCCAACCCCAGGACCTCCATAGATCACAGCCGCCTACCCCAGGACCCCCCCTAGATCATAGCCCTCAACGCAGGACCCCCATAGATCACAGCCGAATACCCCAGGACCCCCATAGATCACAGCCCCCAGCCCCAGGACCTCCATGGATCACAGCTCCCAATCCCAGGACCCCCATAGATCACAGCCCCCTACCCCAAGACCCCAATGGATCACAGCCCCCAACCCCAGGACCTCCATAGATCACAGCCGCCTACCCTAGGACCCCCCCTAGATCATAGCCCTCAACGCAGGACCCCCATAGATCTCAGCCCCCAACCCAGGACTCCCATAGATCACAGCCCCCAGCCCCAAGACCCCAATAGATCACAGCCCCCTACCCCAAGACCCCAATAGATCACAGCCGCCTACCCCAGGACCCCCATAAATCACAGCCCCCAACCCAGGGACCCCCATAGAGCACAGTTGCCTACCCCAAGACCCCCATAGATCACAGCCCCCAACCCAGGACCCCCATAGATCACAGTCCCCAACCCCAGGACCCCCATAGATCACAGACCCCAATCACAGGATCTCCATAGATCACAGCCCTCTGCCCCAGGACCGACATAGATCACAGCCCCCAACCCCAGGACCCCCATAGAACACAACCCTGTAGCCCAGGACCCCCATAGATCACAGCCTCTACCCCAGGACCCCCATAGATCTAAGTCCCCAACCCCAGGAACCTCATAGATCACAGCCGCCTACCTTAGGACCCCATATATCACAGCCCTCTACCTCACAACCCCTATGGATCCCAGCCCTCTACCCCAAGACCCCTAAAGAGCCCTCTACCCCAAGACCCCTAAGGATCACAGCCCCCAACCCAGGACCCCCATAGATCACAGCCCCCAACCCCAGGACCCCTATAGATTAAAGCCCCCAACCCAGGACCCCCATAGATCACAGCCCCCAACCCAGGACCCCATAGATCACAGCCCCCAACCCCAGGACCCCTATAGATTAAAGCCCCCAACCCAGGACCCCCATAGATCACAGCCCCCAACCCAGGACCCCATAGATCACAGCCCGCTACCCCAGGAACCCCATAGATTACAGCCCCCAACCCAGTACCCCCATAGATCCCAGCACCCAACCCAGGACCCCCATAGATCACAGCACCCAACCCAGGGACCCCCATAGATCACAGGTTAAGAGATGGGGGGGTTACTAGTGCTATATTAGAAGTATGATGGAACCCCCAAACTACAGACACTGCACAGGGGCAGACCACTATAAACATCGGGGGATTTATCAGGAATAGTTATTATTATTACCGATTTACTTCTAGTGTGATATCACCCCAGTCCTGGATTCAAAGTTACACTGCTCAGTGCTGCTCTATAATGTCCTTCATGCTTCTTCTTCTAGTATAAGTTATACCTCCCCCTAGTGTTGGATTCATTGCTGCACTGCTCAGTACTCCTATGTAATGTCCCCCATGCTTCCGCTAACAGTTATACCTCCACTCTCCATCCCCCAGTCCTGGATTGATAGATTCACTTCCCAGTACCACTACATATTGTCCATGCTGCAAGTGTGTAATTCTTGTGACTACTACCCTAAAATATCCCTCATGCTCCATGTGCTAGTAGTAGTTGTTATGTCTCCCCCAGTGCTGAATCTCCTGCTGTTCTGCTCAGTACTGCTGCATAATGGCCTCTATTTTTTGCTGTTTCTAATATATAATATACCTTTTTCCAATGTTGGATTTATAGTTACACTGGTTAGAGGCACCAATATATAATCTGTGCAATGCTGCTGCTTCTACTAAGCGTTGCCTTCATAGATAAACTGCTAAATACTGCTGTACAATGTCTGCTCCCTTGCTCCATGTCCTCCCTTACCCCCAGTGCCAGATTCACAGCTACACTGCTTATTACTGCTCCATAATGTCCTCCATGCTGCTGCTCTCTTTGGTGGTGAATTAACAGCAATGATCTCCCTCCGCCAATCCTCATCTCCCTCCGCCAATCCCGATCTCCCTCCACCAATCCCGATCTGCCTCCACCAATCACGTTCCCCCCCACCAATCCCGATCTCCCCCCACCAATCCTTGTCTGCCTCCGCCAATCCTCATCTCCCTCCGCCAATCCTCATCTCCCTCCGCCAATCCTAATCTCCCTCCGCCAATTCTCATCTCCCTCCACCATCCTGATCTCCCTCCGCCAATTTTCATCTCCCTCCTCCAATCCTCATCTCCCTTCACCAATCTCGATTTACCTCCACCTTCCCGATCTCCCTCTGCAAATCCAGATCTCCCTCCGCCATCCCGATCTCCCTCTACAAATCCAGATCTCCCTCCGCCATCCCGATCTCCCTCTGCAAATCCAGATCTCCCTCCGCCATCCCGATCTCCCTCTGCCAATCCCGATCTCCCTCCGCCATCCCGATCTTCCTCCGCCAATCCTCATCTCCCTCCGCCAATCTCGATCTCCCTCCGCCATCCTGATCTCCCTCTGCCAATTCTCATCTCCCTCCGCCAATCCCGATCTCCCTCCGCCAATCCTCATCTCCCTCCACCAATCCCGATCTCCGCCCACCAATCCTTATCTGCCTCCGCCAATCCTCATCTCCCTCCGCCAATTCTCATCTCCCTCTGCCAATTCTCATCTCCCTCCGCCAATCCCCATCTCCCTCCGCCAATTCTCATCTCCCTCCGCCAATCCTCATCTCCCTCCACCAATCCTCATCTCCCTCCACCAATCCTCATCTCCCTCCGCCAATCCTTATCTGCCTCCACTAGTGATGAGCAAAAACTAAAATGCTCGGGTGCTCGTTACTCTAAACGAATATCCCCCGATACTCGAGTGCTCGTTTCAAGTAACGAACCCCATTGAAGTCAATGAGAGACTCGAGCATTTTTGCAGGAGACTCAAGTTCGGTAGAGAGAAGGTCATGTGAAAACTTGTCAACCTCAGAAATTGATGGAAACACAATGGAAATGCACAGGAAACAGCAGGGGCAGCATGTATGGATGCCTCTGAGGCTGCCTAATGGCACCATTATGCCTAATTCTGGCCAACAGCCTGGTTAAAACAGAGGTAGGCATAGGGACCACCCAAAAACTCAGCCTGACACAGCATGGCAGTGAGAACACAGGGAACCTTTAAAACAGAGGTAGCATATCATGAACCACCCCAAAATTCAGCCTGACGCAGCATGGCGGTAAGGACAGAGTGAGCAAGGTAGAAGCGGTAGCCAGTCAGCCTTCCAAAAATTATACCAGACACAGCATGGCATTGAGCACAAAGAGAACCATTAAAAGTGAGTGAGGAAGCAAGTGAGCCTCCCAAAAATTGGAGTGAGTCCAGGGGCTGGGATATTTAGTTGACACGAACCCGGGTGCTGACAGCTAACTGGCTAGACCAGCTGTCAGTCATCATCAAAGGTACACCCGATGCCTCTCGACCGGGGGTGGTGAGGCCCCGGCCACGGCTAGACAAAAAAATAAATAAATAAATAAAACAACTGGCTGGTTGGCGGGGGTGTGATCGGCGGGCCCCCGGCAACCAGTCCCGCTCCTCCACAGCCGTAGTGTGACGTCAGTGGCAGTGAGGACGTGGCAGTGAGGACACAGAGAACCATTAGAAGTAAGTGAGGAAGCAATTGAGCCTCCAAATAATTAGGCCAGACACTGCATGGCGGAAGAAGACTTGGCTGTTGGCTGAGAATTGAAGGAAGAGGAGGAAGAGGAGGAGGAGGAGAGGAGATAACAAGAATCTTCATGTTGAGCTGCTTTCCCAGGGTGGACAGCCAACAAGGAGGCAAGGGCAGGCCCAGCAGTAGTCAACATGGATGCCAGTTAAGGCCCAGCAGTAGCCAACAAGTAGCCTTCTACCCTCAGCACCCTTTCGATTTTCAATTTGACTGCAGCAGTTGGGGTAACATTCCCTGCATAATGTGACTCACCACCTCTCCCCCCACCGCTTTTTTGATTTTGAATTTGACTTTGATCCTTGAGGATCTGGCAATTGTCTCATGCAAAGGGATCATCACTTGAGGGGTAGTGTACTACAAATCCCAGCAATACAGTGTAGTACCCACTAGTTTTGGGGGGCTGTACGGTACAATCTGGTAGTGGCTGGACCTAGATACACACTCTGTGACACCCCCGTCCAATGAGCAGTGAGGTTCTATGCAGGATGTACTACAAATCCCAGCAATACAATGTAGTACAGCAGGACCAACAGCCCCATTCATAGCTACACTGCTCTATAATGTCCTCCATGCTGCTGCTCTTTGTAAGCGTTATATCTCACTCCAATGTTGGAGTCATAGCTACACTACTCAGTAATGCTCTATAATGTCCTCCATGCTGCTGCTGCATCTAGTAAGTGTTATATCTCACCCCAATGCTGGATTCACAGCTACACTGCTTAGTACCGATCTAAAATGTTCTCCATACTGCTGCTTCTAGAAAGCATCATATCCTCCCCCCAGTGCCAGATTCACAGCTACACTGCTCAGTACTGCTCTATAATGAACTCCATGCTGCTGCTGCCTGTATTATTAGATGTCACCCAATGCTGAATTCATAGCTACACTGCTCAGTACAGCTCTATAATTTCCCTACTATAAATTCCCCAGCTCTATAATTTTTGCTACTGCTGCTTCTGGTGTTATATGTCATTTTATTGCCCCTCCCGTGCTGGATTCATAACTGCATTGCTCAGCACTGCTCCATAATGTCCTTAATGCTGCTACTAGTAAGGGTTATAGCTTACCCCAGTGCTGGATTCATAGCTACACTGCTCAATACTGCTTTATAATGTCCTTCATTCCGCTGCTTTTAGTAAGTGTTATACTTACCCCCCCCCACACACACACACACACACACACAGCAGTGCTGAATTCATAGATACACTGCTCAGTACTGCTCTATAATGTCCTCCATAGTGCTGCCTGTATTGTTATATGTCCTCCCAGTGCTAGATTCATAGCTTAATTGCTCGGTGCTGTTATATAATGTCCTCCATGCTGCTGCTTCTAGTAAGCATTATATGTTCCCCTCGTGCCAGATTCACAATTACACTGCTCTGTACTGCTTTATAATGTTCACCATGGTGCTGCTTGTATTGTTATGTTTCACTCAGTGCCAGATTCACATCTACACTGCTCTGTACTGCTCTATAATGTCCTCTATGCTGCCATTGCCTGTATTGTTATATGTCACCCCAGTGCCAGATTCATAGCTACACTGCTCTGCATGGCTCCATAATGTCCTCTATGCTGCCATTGCCTGTACTGTTATATGTCCCCCAGTGCTAGATTCACAGCTACGCTGCTCTGTACTGCTCTATAATGTCCTCTATGGTGCCATTGCCTGTATTGTTATATATCACCCCGGTGCCAGATTTACAGCTACACTGCTCTGTACTACTCTATAATGTCCTCTATGCTGCCATTGCCTGTACTGTCATATGTCACCCGAGTGCCAGATTCACAGCCACACTGCTCTATACTGCTCTATAATGTCCTCTATGCTGCCATTTAGGGATGGTCCGAACCTGCCGAGGTTTGGGTTCGTATGAACCCCAACGCTCGGCAGCAGATTCTCGCTGTCTGCCCGCTCCGTGGAGCGGGCAGATCCAGCGGGAGGAACGCCTGGAAAACTGGGATACAGCCTATGGCTATGGCTGTATCCCAGTTTTCCAGGCGGTCCCCCCTCTGGATCCGCCCGCTGCACGGAGCAGGCAGACAGCGGGAATCATTACAGAGGGTTCGGACCATCCCTACTGCCATTGCCTTTATTGTAATATGTCACCCCAGTGCCAGATTCACAGCTACACTGCTCTGTACTGCTCTATAATGTCCTATATGCTGCCATTGCCTGTACAGTTATATGTCCCTCCAGTGCCAGATTCACATCTACACTGCTCTGTACTGCTTTATAATGTCCCCTATGCTGCCATTGCCTGTAATGTTATATGTCACTCCAGAGTTGGATTTACAGCTACACTGCTATGTACTTCTCTATAATGTCCTCTATGCTCTATGTCCTCTCTACGTTTTTCAGCTCTGTTTAAAATGACGTCCTTCATTTTGAGTCTAAAATAATGGACGTTATTTAGCAGCATGGCCTCCCCTTAGTGCAATGACGGGTGTTTGTACATGATGCTAGTTTGGTTACTAATCGGCCGTTGGATGCGACTTAATTGAAAAGTCCATTGAATTTAATAATAAAAACGGAGAAAGAACGGTAAAAACAGTGTGTGAACAGCTAATAAAAAACGTCCGCTGTGTGCAACAGACGTCTGAAAATAATGATCATGTTCATTATTTTGACGTCCGCGGCAAAAACGTCCGTTATTCATTACACTGTGTGCATTGGACGTCCGTCTTCCCATTGACTTTCAGTTAAATATCGTCCATCTTTTCTCTATTTTAGATGTTATGTGAACATAGCCATAAGTGATATCATGGTGAGAACTCTGCTACTCCAGGACGGGATGTCACTTAGGCTCCTCCCCTCTCCACCACAGACAGCTGGCGATGGCAGCAGCGGGCAGCAGTGGGCAGCAGCGGGCACAACAACAAATCTAATCTGAAGAGAAGAAGAAAAAACATCACCTCAAGCGCTGGCAAATTCCTCAGCTCCAGGCAGCACGTCCGTCCGTCACCACTCACAGGGCACGTTACTGGGGGAGACGGCCGGCCGTGCACACAAACCTCACTAATCCGCAAAGAAAAGGGTCAGCGGGAGGCCCGGCCGGCAGGACGTCTCTATGGCATTCCTCATTATGGCAGCCCCCGGGGAATGTGCCGGAGGGGGGGCGTAATCGGAGTATAATAACCAGCACACCGAAATACAGAACAACCAATAAATAACCAGATACCTGCAGAGGGCAGTCCTATGTAAGCAGAAACTCATCACTCTGC
Organism: Dendropsophus ebraccatus; assembly: GCF_027789765.1. Classification (NCBI taxonomy): domain Eukaryota; kingdom Metazoa; phylum Chordata; class Amphibia; order Anura; family Hylidae; genus Dendropsophus; species Dendropsophus ebraccatus. The sequence goes on along the minus strand of NC_091454.1, from coordinate 1,845,274 downwards.
AACAAAGACTTATTATCAAACTGATCTGTTACATGCCTCTTACATAGGACTGCAGGTGACAGCTACTACATTATCTGTACTCAGAGATATCACGGTGTTATCTGTGCTGTTACATAGGACTGCAGGTGACAGCTACTACATTATCTGTACCCAGAGATATCACTGTGTTATCTGTGCTGTTACATAGGACTGCAGGTGACAGCTACTACATTATCTGTACTCAGAGATATCACTGTGTTATCTGTGCTGTTACATAGGACTGCAGGTGACTACTACATTATCTGTACTCAGAGATATCACTGTGTTATCTGTGCTGTTACATAGGACTGCAGGTGACAGCTACTACATTATCTGTACTCAGAGATATCACTGTGTTATCTGTGCTGTTACATAGGACTGCAGGTGACTACTACATTATCTGTACTCAGAGATATCACTGTTATCTGTGGTGTTACATAGGACTGCAGGTGACTACTACATTATCTGTACTCAGAGATATCACTGTTATCTGTGGTGTTACATAGGACTGCAGGTGACTACTACATTATCTGTACTCAGAGATATCACTGTTATCTGTGGTGTTACATAGGACTGCAGGTGACTACTACATTATCTGTACTCAGAGATATCACTTATCTGTGGTGTTACATAGGACTGCAGGTGACTACTACATTATCTGTACTCAGAGATATCACTGTTATCTGTGGTGTTACATAGGACTGCAGGTGACTACTACATTATCTGTACTCAGAGATACCACTGTGTTATCTGTGCTGTTACATAGGACTGCAGGTGACTACTACATTATCTGTACTCAGAGATATCACTGTTATCTGTGGTGTTACATAGGACTGCAGGTGACTACTACATTATCTGTACTCAGAGATATTACTGTTATCTGTGGTGTTACATAGGACTGCAGGTGACTACTACATTATCTGTACTCAGAGATATCACTGTGTTATCTGTGGTGTTACATAGGACTGCAGGTGACATCTACTACATTATCTGTACTCAGAGGGATATCACTGTTATCTGTGCTGTTACATAGGACTGCAGGTGACTACTACATTATCTGTCCTCAGAGATATCACTGTGTTATCTGTGGTGTTACATAGGACTGCAGGTGACATCTACTACATTATCTGTACTCAGAGATATCACTGTGTTATCTGTGGTGTTACATAGGACTGCAGGTGACTACTACATTATCTGTACTCAGAGATATCACTGCGTTATCTGTGCTGTTACATAGGACTGCAGGTGACAGTGATATCTCTGAGTACAGATAATGTAGTAGTCACCTGCAGTCCTATGTAACACCACAGATAACAGTGATATCTCTGAGTACAGATAATGTAGTAGTCACCTGCAGTCCTATGTAACACCACAGATAACACAGTGATATCTCTGAGTACAGATAATGTAGTAGCTGTGTTATCTGTGCTGTTACATAGGACTGCAGGTGACATCTACTACATTATCTGTACTCAGAGATATCACTGCGTTATCTGTGCTGTTACATAGGACTGCAGGTGACAGCTACTACATTATCTGTACTCAGAGATATCACTGTGTTATTTGTGCTGTTACATAGGACTGCAGGTGACTACTACATTATCTGTACTCAGAGATATCACTGTGTTATCTGTGCTGTTACATAGGACTGCCCTTTCCTAAACATTTCATCCGTCCCTTCCCCCAGGTTGGTGTTTTTCTGGCACATATCACGTCTCACCTGGTGACCCCATGTACAAACAGATTAGGAGCGCAGCTCTGAGGACAAACAAGATAAACCCTGGGGGGACGGATATCTGATGAGTGAATTGTGACTCAGCACACGGCCACATTACTTCTTATGTTTATTACTGATATAATAAGAAACATACAGGTATAATAAGAAATATACTGAAATAAAACACACCGCAAGTCCTCAGAAACAGCGAGTGACTACAAAGGGTTCATCTGTCGTCTGTTACCATGGAGACACATAGATCTGCGTTAGCAAGCACAGATCCTGAGATGATGGAGAACCGAGGAGGGAGTGAGGTGTGAGGTCCTCCATCCTGAGAGATATCAGGAGAGCAGCAGAGAACAGCAGTGAGGTGTGAGGTCCTCCATCCTGAGAGATAACAGGAGAGCAGCAGAGGACAGCAGTGAGGTGTGAGGTCCTCCATCCTGAGAGATAACAGGAGAGCAGCAGAGGACAGCAGTGAGGTGTGAGGTCCTCCATCCTGAGAGATATCAGGAGAGCAGCAGAGGACAGCAGTGAGGTGTGAGGTCCTCCATCCTGAGAGATAACAGGAGAGCAGCAGAGGACAGCAGTAAGGTGTGAGGTCCTCCATCCTGAGGACAGCAGTGAGGTGTGAGGTCCTCCATCCTGAGAGATAACAGGAGAGCAGCAGAGGACAGCAGTGAGATGTGAGGTCCTCCATCCTGAGAGATAACAGGAGAGCAGCAGAGGACAGCAGTGAGGTGTGAGGTCCTCCATCCTGAGAGATAACAGGAGAGCAGCAGAGGACAGCAGTGAGGTGTGAGGTCCTCCATCCTGAGAGATATCAGGAGAGCAGCAGAGGACAGCAGTGAGGTGTGAGGTCCTCCATCCTGAGAGATAACAGGAGAGCAGCAGAGGACAGCAGTAAGGTGTGAGGTCCTCCATCCTGAGGACAGCAGTGAGGTGTGAGGTCCTCCATCCTGAGAGATAACAGGAGAGCAGCAGAGGACAGCAGTGAGGTGTGAGGTCCTCCATCCTGAGAGATAACAGGAGAGCAGCAGAGGACAGCAGTGAGGTGTGAGGTCCTCCATCCTGAGAGATAACAGGAGAGCAGCAGAGGACAGCAGTGAGATGTGAGGTCCTCCATCCTGAGAGATAACAGGAGAGCAGCAGAGGACAGCAGTGAGGTGTGAGGTCCTCCATCCTGAGAGATATCAGGAGAGCAGCAGAGGACAGCAGTGAGATGTGAGGTCCTCCATCCTGAGAGATAACAGGAGAGCAGCAGAGGACAGCAGTGAGGTGTGAGGTCCTCCATCCTGAGAGATAACAGGAGAGCAGCAGAGGACAGCAGTGAGGTGTGAGGTCCTCCATCCTGAGAGATAACAGGAGAGCAGCAGAGGACAGCAGTGAGGTGTGAGGTCCTCCATCCTGAGAGATAACAGGAAAGCAGCAGAGGACAGCAGTGAGGTGTGAGGTCCTCCATCCTGAGGGATAACAGGAGAGCAGCAGAGGACAGCAGTGAGGTGTGAGGACCTCCATCCTGAGAGATAACAGGAAAGCAGCAGAGGACAGCAGTGAGGTGTGAGGTCCTCCATCCTGAGAGATAACATGAGAGCAACAGAGGACAGCAGTGAGGTGTGAGGTCCTCCATCCTGAGAGATAACAGGAGAGCAGCAGAGGACAGCAGTGAGGTGTGAGGTCCTCCATCCTGAGAGATATCAGGAGAGCAGCAGAGGACAGCAGTGAGGTGTGAGGTCCTCCATCCTGAGAGATATCAGGAGAGCAGCAGAGGACAGCAGTGAGGTGTGAGGTCCTCCATCCTGAGAGATAACAGGAGAGCAGCAGAGGACAGCAGTGAGGTGTGAGGTCCTCCATCCTGAGAGATAACAGGAAAGCAGCAGAGGACAGCAGTGAGGTGTGAGGTCCTCCATCCTGAGAGATAACAGGAGAGCAGCAGAGGACAGCAGTGAGGTGTGAGGTCCTCCATCCTGAGAGATATCAGGAGAGCAGCAGAGGACAGCAGTGAGGTGTGAGGTCCTCCATCCTGAGAGATAACAGGAAAGCAGCAGAGGACAGCAGTGAGGTGTGAGGTCCTCCATCCTGAGAGATAACAGGAGAGCAGCAGAGGACAGCAGTGAGGTGTGAGGTCCTCTATCCTGAGAGATATCAGGAGAGCAGCAGAGGACAGCAGTGAGGTGTGAGGTCCTCCATCCTGAGAGATAACAGGAGAGCAGCAGAGGACAGCAGTGAGGTGTGAGGTCCTCCATCCTGAGAGATAACAGGAGAGCAGCAGAGGACAGCAGTGAGGTGTGAGGTCCTCCATCCTGAGAGATAACAGGAGAGCAGCAGAGGACAGCAGTGAGGTGTGAGGTCCTCTATCCTGAGAGATAACATGAGAGCAGCAGAGGACAGCAGTGAGGTGTGAGGTCCTCCATCCTGAGAGATAACAGAAGAGCAGCACAGGACAGCAGTGAAGTGTGAGGTCCTCCATCCTGAGAGATAACAGGAGAGCAGCAGAGGACAGCAGTGAGGTGTGAGGTCCTCCATCCTGAGAGATAACAGGAGAGCAGCAGAGGACAGCAGTGAGGTGTGAGGTCCTCCATCCTGAGAGATAACAGGAGAGCAGCAGAGGACAGCAGTGTGGTGTGAGGTCCTCCATCCTGAGAGATAACAGGAGAGCAGCAGAGGACAGCAGTGAGATGTGAGGTCCTCCATCCTGAGAGATAACAGGAGAGCAGCAGAGGACAGCAGTGAGGTGTGAGGTCCTCCATCCTGAGAGATAACAGGAGAGCAGCAGAGGACAGCAGTGAGGTGTGAGGTCCTCCATCCTGAGAGATAACAGGAGAGCAGCAGAGGACAGCAGTGAGGTGTGAGGTCCTCCATCCTGAGAGATAACAGGAGAGCAGCAGAGGACAGCAGTGAGGTGTGAGGTCCTCCATCCTGAGAGATATCAGGAGAGCAGCAGAGGACAGCAGTGAGGTGTGAGGTCCTCCATCCTGAGAGATATCAGGAGAGCAGCAGAGGACAGCAGTGAGGTGTGAGGTCCTCCATCCTGAGAGATATCAGGAGAGCAGCAGAGGACAGCAGTGAGGTGTGAGGTCCTCCATCCTGAGAGATAACAGGAGAGCAGCAGAGGACAGCAGTGAGGTGTGAGGTCCTCCATCCTGAGAGATAACAGGAGAGCAGCAGAGGACAGCAGTGAGGTGTGAGGTCCTCCATCCTGAGAGATAACAGGAAAGCAGCAGAGGACAGCAGTGAGGTGTGAGGTCCTCCATCCTGAGAGATAACAGGAAAGCAGCAGAGGACAGCAGTGAGGTGTGAGGTCCTCCGTCCTGAGAGATAACAGATAACATCTGATATGGGGGATATTATAGGAGGTGATATGGGGGGAAATTATAGGGGCTGATATGGGGGGATATTATAGGAGCTGATATGGGGGGATATTATAGGGGCTGATATGGGGGGATATTATAGGGGCTGATATGGGGGGATATTATAGGGGCTGATATGGGGGGATATTATAGGGGCTGATATGGGGGGATATAATAGGGGCTGATATGGGGGGATATAATAGGGGCTGATATGGGGGGAAATTATAGGAGCTGATATGGGGGGATATTATAGGGGCTGATATGGGGGGATATTATAGGGGCTGATATGGGGGGATATTATAGGGGCTGATATGGGGGGATATTATAGGGGCTGATATGGGGGATATTATAGGGGCTGATATGGGGGGATATTATAGGAGCTGATATGGGGGGATATTATAGGGGCTGATATGGGGGATATTATAGGGGCTGATATGGGGGGATATTATAGGGGCTGATATAAGGGGAAATAATAGGGGCTGATATGGGGGGGATATTATAGGGGCTGATATGGGGGGATATTATAGGAGCTGATATGGGGGGATATTATAGGGGCTGATATGAGGGGAAATAATAGGGGCTGATATGGGGGGATATTATAGGGGCTGATATGGGGGGATATTATAGTGGCTGATATGGGGGGATATTATAGTGGCTGATATGGGGGGTATTATAGTGGCTGATATGGGGAGATATTATAGGGGCTGATATGGGGGATATTATAGGGGCTGATATGGGGGATATTATAGGGGCTGATATGGGGGGATATTATAGAGGCTGATATGGGGGGATATTATAGGGGCTGATATGGGGGATATTATAGGAGGTGATATGGGGGGATATTATAGAGGCTGATATAGTGGGATATTATAGGAGCTAATATGGGGGTATATATTAGGGGCTGATATAGGGGAATATTATAGTGGCTGATATGGGGGGATATTATAGGGGCTGATATGAGGGGAAATAATAGGGGCTGATATGGGGGATATTATAGGGGCTGATATGGGGGGATATTATAGTGGCTGATATGGGGGGATATTATAGTGGCTGATATGGGGGGATATTATAGGGGCTGATATGGGGGATATTGTAGGGGCTGATATGGGGGGGATATTATAGAGGCTGATATAGTGGGATATTATAGGAGCTAATATGGGGGGATATAATAGGGGCTGATATGGGGGAATATTATATGAGGTTATATGGGGGATATTATAGGAGGTGATATGGTGGAAATATTATATGAGGTCATATGGGGGATATGATAGGGGCCAATATGGGGGATATTATAGGAGCTGATATGGGGGGGAATATTATAGGAGCTGATATGGGGGGGATATTATAGGATCTGATATGGGGGATATTATAGGTGCTGATATGGGGGGATATTATAGGCGCTGATATGGGGGGATATTATAGGGGCTGATATGGGGGGGGATTTTATGGGAGCTGATATGGGGGTATATTATAGGGGCTGATATGGGGGGATATTATAGGGGCTTATTTGGAGGGGGATTTTATGGGAGCTGATATGGGGGTATATTATAGGAGCAGATATGGGGGGGGATATTATAGGGGCTTATATGGGGGGATATTATAGGAGCTGATATGAGGGGATATTATAGGGGCTGATATGGGGGGATATTATAGGGGCTGATATGGGGATATTATAGGGGCTGATATGGGGGGATATTATAGGGGCTGATATGGGGGGATATTATAGGGGCTGATATGGGGGGATATTATAGGGGCTGATATGGGGGGATATTATAGGGGCTGATATGGGGGGATATTATAGGGGCTGATATGGGGGATATTATAGGAGGTGATATGGGGGGATATTATAGGGGCTGATATGGGGAGATATTATAGGGGCTGATATGGGGGATATTATAGGAGGTGATATGGGGGGGATATTATAGGGGCTGATATGGGGGGATATTATAGGAGCAGATATGGGGGGGGGGATATTATAGGGGCTTATATGGGGGGATATTATAGGAGCTGATATGGGGGGATATTATAGGGGCTGATATGGGGGGATATTATAGGGGCTGATATGGGGGATATTATAGGGGCTGATATGGGGGGATATTATAGGGCTGATGATGGGGGATATTATAGGGGCTGATATGGGGGGATATTATAGGGGCTGATATGGGGATATTATAGGAGGTGATATGGGGGGATATTATAGGGGCTGATATGGGGAGATATTATAGGGGCTGATATGGGGGATATTATAGGAGGTGATATGGGGGGATATTATAGGGGCTGATATGGGGGGATATTATAGGGGGCTGATATGGGGAGATATTAGTGATCTGATATGGGGATATTATAGGGGCTGATATGGGGGGATATTATAGGGGCTTATATGGGGGGATATTATAGGAGCTGATATGGGGGGATATTATAGGGGCTGATATGGGGGGATATTATAGGGGCTGATATGGGGGATATTATAGGGCTGATATGGGGGATATTATAGGGGCTGATATGGGGGGATATTATAGGGGCTGATATGGGGGGATATTATAGGGGCTGATATGGGGGATATTATAGGAGGTGATATGGGGGGATATTATAGGGGCTGATATGGGGAGATATTATAGGGGCTGATATGGGGGGATATTATAGGAGGTGATATGGGGGGATATTATAGGGGCTGATATGGGGGGATATTATAGGGGCTGATATGGGGAGATATTATAGGATCTGATATGGGGGATATTATAGGGGCTGATATGGGGGATATTATAGGGGCTGATATGGGGGGATATTATAGGGGCTGATATGGGGGATATTATAGGGGCTGATATAGGGGGGATATTATAGGGGCTGATATGGGGGGATATTATAGAAGCTGATATGGGGGGATATTATAGGGGCTGATATGGGGGGATATTATAGGGGCTGATATGGGGGATATTATAGGGGCTGATATAGTGGGATATTATAGGGGCTAATATGGGGGGATATTATAGGGCTGATATGGGGGATATAATAGGGGCTGATATGGGGGGATATAATAGGGGCTGATATGGGGGTAAATTATAGGAGCTGATATGGGGGGATATTATAGGGGCTGATATGGGGGGATATTATAGGGGCTGATATGGGGGGATATTATAGGGGCTGATATGGGGGGGATTATAGGGGCCTATTTGGAGGGGGATTTTATGGGAGCTGATATGGGGGGATATTATAGGGGCTGATATGGGGGATATTATAGGGGCTGATATGGGGGATATTATAGGGGCTGATAGGGGGGGATATTATAGGGGCTGATATAAGGGGAAATAATAGGGGCTGATATGGGGGGGATATTATAGGGGCTGATATGGGGGGATATTATAGGGGCTGATATGGGGGGATATTATAGGAGCTGATATGGGGGGATATTATAGGGGCTGATATGAGGGGAAATAATAGGGGCTGATATGGGGGGATATTATAGGGGCTGATATGGGGGGATATTATAGTGGCTGATATGGGGGGATATTATAGTGGCTGATATGGGGGGTATTATAGTGGCTGATATGGGGAGATATTATAGGGGCTGATATGGGGGATATTATAGGGGCTGATATGGGGGATATTATAGGGGCTGATATGGGGGGATATTATAGAGGCTGATATAGTGGGATATTATAGGAGCTAATATGGGGGTATATATTAGGGGCTGATATGGGGGAATATTATAGTGGCTGATATGGGGGGATATTATAGGGGCTGATATGAGGGGAAATAATAGGGGCTGATATGGGGGGATATTATAGGGGCTGATATGGGGGGATATTATAGTGGCTGATATGAGGGGATATTATAGTGGCTGATATGGGGGGATATTATAGGGGCTGATATGGGGGATATTATAGGGGCTGATATGGGGGGATATTATAGAGGCTGATATAGTGGGATATTATAGGAGCTAATATGGGGGGATATAATAGGGGCTGATATGGGGGAATATTATATGAGGTTATATGGGGGATATTATAGGAGGTGATATGGTGGAAATATTATATGAGGTCATATGGGGGATATGATAGGGGCCAATATGGGGGATATTATAGGAGCTGATATGGGGGGGAATATTATAGGAGCTGATATGGGGGGGATATTATAGGATCTGATATGGGGGATATTATAGGCGCTGATATGGGGGGATATTATAGGCGCTGATATGGGGGGATATTATAGGCGCTGATATGGGGGGATATTATAGGGGCTGATATGGGGGGGATTTTATGGGAGCTGATATGGGGGTATATTATAGGGGCTGATATGGGGGGATTATAGGGGCTTATTTGGAGGGGGATTTTATGGGAGCTGATATGGGGGTATATTATAGGAGCAGATATGGGGGGGGATATTATAGGGGCTTATATGGGGGGATATTATAGGAGCTGATATGGGGGGATATTATAGGGGCTGATATGGGGGGATATTATAGGGGCTGATATGGGGGGATATTATAGGGGCTGATATGGGGGGATATTATAGGGGCTGATATGGGGGGATATTATAGGGGCTGATATGGGGGGATATTATAGGGGCTGATATGGAGGGATATTATAGGGGCTGATATGGGGGATATTATAGGAGGTGATATGGGGGGATATTATAGGGGCTGATATGGGGAGATATTATAGGGGCTGATATGGGGGATATTATAGGAGGTGATATGGGGGGATATTATAGGGGCTGATATGGGGGGATATTATAGGAGCAGATATGGGGGGGATATTATAGGGGCTTATATGGGGGGATATTATAGGAGCTGATATGGGGGGATATTATAGGGGCTGATATGGGGATATTATAGGGGCTGATATGGGGGGATATTATAGGGGCTGATATGGGGGGATATTATAGGGGCTGATATGGGGGGATATTATAGGGGCTGATATGGGGGGATATTATAGGGGCTGATATGGGGATATTATAGGGGCTGATATGGGGGGATATTATAGGGGCTGATATGGGGGGATATTATAGGGGCTGATATGGGGGGATATTATAGGCAGTGGCGTAGCCACCGTGGTCGCGGGGGTCGCCGCCGCGACCGGGCCCGCCACAAGGGGGGCCCGCGGGGCCCCCCGATCAATCACTCTTGTGACCGCAAGCATTGTTTTGCTTGCGGTCACAAGAGTCGGGCTCCGTCTTTCCCACGGCTGCTGCGCGACTGCCGGGGGTGTCGCGTCTTACCCCCGGCAGCGCGCGCATCCCAGAACTCCCTGCACGCCTTGGGCCTTGACTTCCGGTTTCCGGCGCGCAGGGAGTTCTGGGATGCGAGCGCTGCCGGGGATAAGACGCGACACCCCCAGCAGCCGCGTAGCAGCCGGGGACAGACCAGGAGGAGTGAGAATCAACGTGGGAGCGCGATGTCAGGTGAGTTAAGTTTTGTTTTTTTATCAGGAGGGGGCCATCTATGAGGGTGGGGGGAAAGAGGGGGCCATCTATAAGGGAGGAGGGGGGGTGAAGGGGACCATCTATGAGGGTGGGGGGAAAGAGGGGGCCATCTATGAGGGTGGGGGGAAAGAGGGGGCCATCTATGAGGGTGGGGGGAAAGAGGGGGCCATCTATAAGGGTGGGGGGAAAGAGGGGGCCATCTATAAGGGAGGAGGGGGGGGTGAAGGGGGCCATCTATAAGGGAGGAGGGGGGGGTGAAGGGGGCCATCTATAAGGGAGGAGGGGGGGGTGAAGGGGGCCATCTATAAGGGAGGAGGGGGGGTGAAGGGGGCCATCTATAAGGGAGGAGGGGGGGTGAAGGGGGCCATCTATAAGGGAGGAGGGGGGGTGAAGGGGACCATCTATGAGGGTGGGGGGAAAGAGGGGGCCATCTATGAGGGTGGGGGGAAAGAGGGGGCCATCTATGAGGGTGGGGGGGAAGGAGGGGGCCATCTATGAGGGTGGGGGGAAGGAGGGGGGCATCTATGAGGGTGGGGGGGAAGGAGGGGGCCATCTATGAGGGTGGGGGGGAAGGAGGGGGCCATCTATGAGGGTGGGGGGGAAGGAGGGGGGCATCTATGAGGGTGGGGGGAAAGAGGGGGGCATCTATGAGGGTGGGGGGAAGGAGGGGGCCATCTATGAGGGTGGGGGGAAAGAGGGGGCCATCTATGAGGGTGGGGGGGGGGGAAAGGGGACCATCTATAAGGGAGGGAGGAAGGGGACTATCTATAAGGGAGGGGGGGGGAAGGGGACCATCTATAAGGGAGGGGGGGGGGGGGAAGGGAACCATCTATAAGGGAGGGAGGGGGGGGGAAGGGGACCATCTATAAGGGAGGGAGGGGGGGGGGAAGGGGACCATCTATAAGGGAGGGTGAGGAGAGAGGGGGCCATCTATAAGGGAGGGGGTAGAGGGGGGCATCTATAAGGGAGGGGGGAGAGGGGGCCATCTATAAGGGAGGGGGTAGAGGGGGCCATCTAGAAGGGAGGGGGCCATCTAGTTGGGGGGGCAACATAGGGGGAGAGGGAATACACAGAGGGGGGCATATATTATTAGGGGGTCACATAGAGTCAGGGCTACCCACTAAATGAGGGTGTAAAGGGGACAGTACAGATGTGCAGTGTTTAGAGAGATGAGGATGGTGTCAGAGTGTGGAGCCTAATATGTCTGTCTGGCAGATTCTGTGGATTCGTGGCTCGGAGAAGTTCTCATAACGGCCCAGGACGGATGGAGAAGATGATGAAAAGGAAAGAACTCCGATCAGAAAAGACGTCTCCTGTGAGTCACCTGATATAACTGCACAGTAATGTATATGGTGTATAGAGCCTGTGTAGAGCTGGGGCCACCTCTATATGACTGGATGAGGTGATTTAGTGTACTGGATTTGGTCAGTAACAATATGGTGGTGATGGTAGTGGTTGTGGTGTGGCGGTAATGTTTCCTCCCTATATACTGGTATTACTGGTAATATTGGTCTCAGTATACAGGATTTGGTCGGTAACAGTATGGCGGTAATAGGTAATATCTGTCTTGGTGTGTGTGTGTATATATATATATATATATATATATATATATACAGTGGTACCTTGGTTTAAGAGTAACTTCGTTTAAGAGCGTTTTGGTTTAAGAGCTCACAGTTTTTCAAAATTGTGACTTGGTTTAAGAGCATTGCTTTGGTTTAAGAACTTCCTGTATTGGGTGGGAGCGCGAGTGGAGAAGGGGCATGGCCTGCATAGCGGGGTCTACAGCACTGTACTCTAAACACCTTCCAAATCATAGCAGATCCCCTTCAGGCTGGGGTTTACATCAGGGGACAGGACTGTGGGGGGGGGGGGGGTAATCTCTCCATAGCTGTAACCCCTCTCTCCCCGGACAGAGAGCGCTGCATGTATGTACCCACATCTGTCCTGCTCATTCCTCCCTGCTCCCTGCAGTCTCTGTCAGCCCTTGTGTTTCCCATCCTCTCTATTACTGTACAGTACAGAATAATAAATATATTTGGGGTGCGGAACCAATTGTCTGCATTTACATGATTTCTTATAGGAAAATTTGCTTTGGTTTAAGAGTGGATTTGGATTACAAGCACGGTCCTGGAACGAATTATGCTCATAATCCAAGGCACCACTGTGTGTATATATATATATATATATATATATATATATATATATATATATATATATATATATATATATATATAATATATATATACACACACACACACAACAATAGCATCACTTGGTCGTGAAAGGAGGGGGGGGGGGGGCCCAAGTTGGCCTCTCGCACCAGGGCCCAGGAGACATTAGCCATGCCCCTGATTATAGGGGCTGATATGGGGGGATATTATAGGGGCTGATATGGGGGGATATTATAGGAGGTGATATGGGGGGATATTATAGGGGCTGATATGGGGGGATATTATAGGAGGTGATATGGGGAGATATTATAGGGGCTGATATGGGGGATATTATAGGAGGTGATATGGGGGGATATTATAGGGGCTGATATGGGGGGATATTATAGGGGCTGATATGGGAAGATATTATAGGATCTGATATGGGGGATATTATAGGGGCTGATATGGGGGGATATTATAGGAGGTGATATGGGGAGATATTATAGGGGCTGATATGGGGGATATTATAGGAGGTGATATGGGGGGATATTATAGGGGCTGATATGGGGGGATATTATAGGGGCTGATATGGGGAGATATTATAGGATCTGATATGGGGGATATTATAGGGGCTGATATGGGGGGATATTATAGGGGCTGATATGGGGGGATATTATAGGGGCTGATATGGGGGGATATTATAGGGGCTGATATGGGGAGATATTATAGGATCTGATATGGGGGATATTATAGGGGCTGATATGGGGGGATATTATAGGGGCTGATATGGGGGGATATTATAGGGGCTGATATGGGGGATATTATAGGGGCTGATATGGGGGGGATTTTATGGGAGCTGATATGGGGGTATATTATAGGGGCTGATATGGGGGGGATTATAGGGGCCTATTTGGAGGGGGATTTTATGGGAGCTGATATGGGGGTATATTATAGGAGCAGATATGGGGGGGGATATTATAGGGGCTTATATAGGGGGAAATTATAGGAGCTGATATGGGGGGATATTATAGGGGCTGATATGGGGGATATTATAGGGGCTGATATGGGGGGATATTATAGGGGCTGATATGGGGGGATATTATAGGGGCTGATATGGGGGATATTATAGGGGCTGATATAGTGGGATATTATAGGGGCTAATATGGGGGGATATTATAGGGGCTGATATGGGGGGATATTATAGAAGCTGATATGGGGGGATATAATAGGGGCTGATATGGGGGATATTATAGGGGCTGATATGGGGGGGATTTTATGGGAGCTGATATGGGGGTATATTATAGGGGCTGATATGGGGGGATATTATAGGGGCTGATATGGGGGGGATTTTATGGGAGCTGATATGGGGGTATATTATAGGGGCTGATATGGGGGGGATTATAAAAGAGCTGATATGGGGGATATTATAGAGACTGATATGGGGGGATATTATGTGTTAGATCTTTGTTACAAGGACAAGCAGATAATTGTCACAGTCAAAGGATCCGCATTACTTAATAATAGGGATGAGCGAACTTTTGAAAAGTTCGGTTTGGTTCGATCCGGCGAACTTTCGTGAATTTCGGATCGGTCCGAACCGAAAACGAACCTTGCTCTAACGGCTGAATAATTGCAGCTACAATAGTGGGAGTGTGATAGGGTATACATGTAGTTTCGTTTAGTTGCAGTTGCTATTACAATGAAAAAAGTGGGAAAATAAAATTTCCAAAAATGAGAAGAAAAAATAATAATAATAGGACTTAAATTAATAAAATATAGTGAATAAAAGTGCAAAAATAGTGAAAAAAAATATTGGAAAAAAAAAGTTTACAAGGAGGATGCGGCAGCACTTGATTGCACCCAGGTCAGTATTGTTGAGAAGAGACAAGTTTAGCAGCAGAAGGAGGCAGCAGTTGATTGATTCCAGTCCAGTATTATTAAGGAGAGGCTACTTCAGGAGGAGGCAGCAGTTGATCGATTCCAGGCCAGTATTATCGAGGAGAGGCTACTTGAGGAGGATGAGGCAGCAGTTGATCGATTGATTACAAGCCAGTCTAATAAAAAAGAGACTACTAGAAGAGCAGGAGGAGGCAGCAGTTGATTGATTACAGGCCAGTATTATTGAGGAGAGGCTACTTGAGGAGGAGGCAGCAGCAGTTTATCTATTCCAGGCCAGTATTATTAAGGAGAGGCTAATTGAGGACGATGAGGCAGCAGTTGATCTATTCCAGGCCAGTATTATTGAGGAGAGGCTACTTGAGCAGCTGGAGGAGGCAGCAGTTGATCAATTCCAGGCCAGTATTATTGAGGAGAGGCTACTTGAGGAGGAGGAGGAGGCAGCAGTTGATCAATTCCAGGCCAGTATTATTGAGGAGCGGCTACTTGAGGAGGATGAGGATGAGGATGAGGAGGAGGAGGAGGCAGCATTTGATTGATTCCATGTCAGTATTATTTAAAACAGACCAGTTGAGGAGCAGGAGGAGGCAGCAGTTGATGGCTTCCAGGCTAGTATTGTTACAAACAGACCAGTTGAGGAGCAGGAGGAGGCAGCAGTTGATGGCTCTCAGGCTAGTATTGTTACAAACAGACCAGTTGAGGAGCAGGAGGAGGCAGCAGTTGATGGCTTCCAGGCTAGTATTGTTACAAACAGACCAGTTGAGGAGCAGGAGGAGGCAGCAGTTGATGGCTCTCAGGCTAGTATTGTTACAAACAGACCAGTTGAGGAGCAGGAGGAGGCAGCAGTTGATGGCTCTCAGGCCAGTATTGTTACAAACAGACCAGTTGAGGAGCAGGAGGAGGCAGCAGTTGATGGCTCTCAGGCCAGTATTGTTACAAACAGACCAGCTGAGATGGCAGCTTCCACCCAGTATGTTTCCAAATAAACAATTGACGGTGGGGGCATTAGTAGGAGTAGTAATCTTTTGGCCCCAGAAGGACCTAGTACAGACAACTAAAGTTTGAAGCTAAGGATATGCATGTGTGTAAAAATCATTCTGTAAACATGACAACATGTTGATGTAGAGTTCAGCACAGGACAGTCAACGTTACAAACCCCCGTCTAACATTACACCTAGTCTAGCAGGATACGGATACGGTAAAATAGACAGAGAACCTCACCCTCAGAATGCATGAGGTGAAGAAAGGACATTTAAAATTGGACAGATTCAGGAAGGCTTTACCCCAGCTCCATTATCCAAAAACACCTGTCCAATTTTCATTAAATTGACACCTCACTGGCACTTGCTTTACAAACTGACGCAACTACTCTGGTGTCAAACCTGTTGGATCTGGGCCTATGGCTGTTGGCGATACATATATATATATTATTTTCTTAACACCAGTTTGATGTCCTAACCGGGTGTAGCGTCCAATCCAATGGATGTATGCTTTTGTGTTTTTTAAGTGTCACCTGCTGGCTTAAAGGATAAGTCCGGTCAATTAATAAGTTTCTGGGTCAAGTAAGGGTACAGAAAGTTATTGACTGCCTGGACTTATCTTTTAAAGTGGGTAGGGGAAAAACCCCTGATGGGGTATGGGAGTGACCTCCCACCCTCGTTTTATCACTCCCAAAACACCTCACCCTATGGGTACCTTCACATGTGGCTACGGGTCTGCTGAGTAAAATCCACAGGGCCTTTTTATACCGTTCACCAAATGGCATTCAGTACTAGGGTGCCGGCCGGACATACGCAGTGCGGCGCTGGGACAGCCTGAGAGCGGCGGGCCTGACATCGGTGGTTAGACACCGGGGCAGGTTGGACTGCAGTGGTGGTGGAGGCAGAGCTTGTGCTACCCGCTGCTGGCCCCCTAAAGCCCCGGGGAGGTGACAGTGGCAAGAATGGGCCAACTTCCTGATGGTCTCCTGGGAGGATGTTGACCCAATGGGCAGTAACGGACATGTACTGGCCTTGCCCATAATTAGAGGACCAGACATCAGCACCCAGGTGCACGGTCACACCGAGAGTCCCAATGAGTCGCCAACCTTTCTCTTCACATAACTGTGCAGTGATGGGACAGCTTTGCTAGAGAAGTAGTGGCGGCTGGGGACTCGCCATCTGGGGTGCGCACACGCCACGACATCCCTGAAAGGCTGGGAGTCCACAAGGTGTAATGGCAGGGACTGAAGCACCAGCAGCTTAACCAGGTGTCCGGCCAGTTTCTGGGCCATGGGATGGCTGCTGCAGTACACCTGACGTCTGCCCATGGACTCGGTCAGGGATTGCTGCCTCATTAGGGGTGTACATGGCAGTGAGACTGTGCTGCTGCTGGCACCTGAGGCTGACGAGGCCTGAGCTGCATGAGAGGATGCTGCATGATGGGATCTGCAGTGTATGGTGCATCCTGACAGGAGGTGGTATTGGGGTCACGGTTTTTCCAGGCCTGTTGGTGTAGCCTTTCCATGTGCTTCCTCATGGATGTTGTGCCAAGATTATCACCCCTGCCACGACTGACCCTCTCATTGCACAGCAGGCACAGAGCGATGTGCTTATCTGTCCCCAGGCGAAAGAACTGCCAGACGACAGAGGACCATGGTTTGCTGCCAGCCACGGGGGGTCTTGCGGCCTGTTGGCTGCCACTGCTGCCTGAGGGTCCCCTCTCAGGACCAAGACTTGGAGGTAAGTGACTCTGCCTGGTAGGTTGTCTTCTACCCCTCCCTCTTGTGCCTCGCTTCCTTGCACCAGTGGGATGTTGCTGCTTCGGTAGCACCTCACTTTCCTCCCCTGATGCCATGAGGATAATGGTGCTTGGGGGCGCCACGTCCGATCAGCGACATCATCATCACCACCACTGCTACTGTCCTCCAGGGGCTGGGACAGGATCTCAGGTGCCCCTCCCTGGCTTACAGCCACCACCTCCTCTGCAGTCTCTGCACGTTCCACCTGCTGCCTTTGGGGGACTACTACCTCCTCCTCCTCATCATCATCACTAAAATGTGGTAGAGAATCCAAAGGCAGATCAAGATTTGCCAAGAGTTCCCTGGCAGAAGGTCCCCAGAGGTGGGTGGCATAGTAATAACAGGGGACGGGGCAGAGGACTGTCGCTGACTGTCCCATGTAAGGGTGGTGTCGGATGATCCAGCCGACCTCGTTTGGGAGCTTTGGGCGGTGGAAGTGGAGGATTGGGTAAGCCAATCTAGAACCGCTGGCTGTGTGGTTCTTACAGAACCACTGGGTGTCTGGGGTAGCTGCACCCTGCTGCCACGCCTGTTGCCCCGGCTGCCGCCGTGCTGGTGCGGGCCTGGTGCTGCCACTTCTCCTACCCTCACCGCCTGCCGTTGCAGTCCTTGCCTGGGAAGTGCTGGAAGTAGGACGCTTGGACATTGTTCTTTGGTTGGTGTAAATTTTGAAAAAGAAATAATCTATTGGGCAGAAGGCAGAAGGTTTCAGTGACTATTGCTCTGTGGGTTGGAGGCGCCCAGCAAAGGAGACATTTACAGGTTATCACAAAAAAACTTTTATTTTTTTTTTATTTTTAACTTTTTTGGTTGCGGGTGGCTAGAGGGGTTTGACGGCAACCGGCAGAGCACAAACGGACAGCTTTTGTGAGGCGCTGACTTAGCGTCACCTACAACAGCTGATCACAAACAAACGTCTAGCGTCTCCTCTGTGTCACAGAACAGTAGCTGGTATAATGCTCCGTGTCCTGACTCCTGAGTGACTCTTCTCACTTTTCTCTCCCTATTTCTTTTTCTTATCTCCCTAGATATCATGATTTTTGAGTTAGATGGCTCTCTCTCCCTATCTCTACCTATCTCTCCCTATCTCTCCCTATCTCTCCCTATCTCTCCCTATCTCTCCCTCTCTCTACCTATCTCTCCCTCTCTCTCCCTCTCTCTCCCTATCTCTCCCTATCTCTCCCTCTCTCTACCTATCTTTCCCTCTCTCTCTACCTATCTTTCCCTCTCTCTACCTATCTTTCCCTCTCTCTCCCTATCTCTCCCTATCTCTACCTATCTCTCCCTCTCTCTACCTATCTCTCCCTATCTCTCCCTATCTCTCCCTATCTCTCCCTCTCTCTCCCTCTCTCTCCCTCTCTCTCCCTCTCTCTCCCTCTCTCTCCCTCTCTCTACCTATCTTTCCCTCTCTCTCTACCTATCTTTCCCTCTCTCTACCTATCTCTCCCTCTCTCTCTACCTATCTCTCCCTCTCTCTACCTATCTTTCCCTCTCTCTACCTATCTCTCCCTCTCTCTCTCTACCTAACTCTCTACCTATCTCTCCCTCTCTCTCTCTACCTATCTCTCTCTCTACCTATCTCTCTCTCTACCTATCTCTCCCTCTCTCTACCTATCTCTCCCTCTCTCTACCTATCTCTCCCTCTCTCTACCTATCTCTCCCTCTCTCTACCTATCTCTCCCTCTCTCTACCTAACTCTTGATTTCTCAGCCTCTCTCACTATGTATGAGCTTATCAAGCTTTCCCTGGATCTTGCAGGGTTTTTTTTTATCTTCCTCTCTCCGGCTTCTCTCACAAACAATATATACTCCTTCTCTATCTCTCCCTGTACTTATCCAGTTGTTTGGATATGTAATCTATGTGATTTCCCTCTCTGCCTAACATACACCTCCTCTCTCTCTGCCTAACGTACACCTCCTCTCTCTCTGCCTAACATACACCTCCTCTCTCTCTGCCTAACGTACACCTCCTCTCTCTCTGCCTAACGTACACCTCCTCTCTCTCTGCCTAACGTACACCTCCTCTCTCTCTGCCTAACGTACACCTCCTCTCTCTCTGCCTAACGTACACCTCCTCTCTCTCTGCCTAACGTACACCTCCTCTCTCTCTGCCTAACGTACACCTCCTCTCTCTCTGCCGTCTGGACACAATAAGAGAACATGGCCGCTCAGGCACTTCCTCTTCCTGGAGTGACGTCACACACCTTGATATTCACATAATAACAGGATACAAAGGATTAGAGGAGTAATAATCCCTTGTATCCTCTTCTATTCTCTGAGTACAGTTTTGCGACGCTGTTGTGATTTTAACGAACTTCGTCACAAACTTTTTGCAAAGTTCGTAACGAATCTGGTTCGTAACGGTTCAGTTCGCTTACCCCTCCTCAATAAATTATCCTCCTTGGATCTCAAGAGTGTCCGTAGTCACACACCGTCTGTCACTGCTGTAATCCGCTGTCCTGGCCCGTCATCACCTGTCACCGCCTGTCCTGGCCCGTCATCACCTGTCACCGCCTGTCCTGGCCCGTCATCACCTGTCACCGCCTGTCCTGGCCCGTCATCACCTGTCACCGCCTGTCCTGGCCCGTCATCACCTGTCACCGCCTGTCCTGGCCCGTCACCACCTGTCATCCCCTGTCCCCGCCCATCATCCCCTGTTCCCGCCCATCATCCTCTGTCCCCGCCCATCACTGTCACCACCCGTCATCACCTGTACCGGCATGTCACTGTCACCACCTGTCATCCCCTGTCTCCGCCCATCATCCCCTGTCCCCGCCCATCACTGTCACCGCCCGTCATCACCTGTCCCCGCCCATCACTGTCACCGCCTGTCATCACCTGTCCCGGCATGTCACTGTCACCACCTATCATTACTGTCACCACCTGTCATCCCGTCCCCGCCCATCACCCCTTTTCCCCGCCCATAACCCGTCAGTGTTGTGACAAACGTAACAATTATTTGAATATTCTAGAATGATTTTATTATAAAATATAGAAAGAGCTGATGTCAGGATCCTCGCTCAGCTCCTGGCGCCCTCCACAGGAGGTGGGATGGAACCCAATGCAGCGCTAGTGACTGATCACCCAGCTCGCCCAGGGTCCTGCATGGCCCATCTGTCACCAGAGGAAGTATAATAGCTGACAGGGATCCAGGAAAGCTTTGGTGGAGGCTGTAATAGTAACCGCAGGCTATCACCCAGCTCGCCCGGGGTCCTGCATAGCTAAAGCCATAGGACCAGTATATAAGGCCCTGCGGAGTCCTCGTCCATGTGCAGCTCGTCTAGCGATATCATCTACAGGGGCTGCGGATGGCGCTACAGGCGGGTCTCCTTCTGTGACCAGTAGTGGGACCGCAGCAGGTGGACGTTACTGACCAGGGTGGAGGGCAGCACTGAGCTCTTGCAGCCACTGCAGGGGGCGCTGTTGTCTTTCTTCTTCAGTATATAGAGGACAGCAGTGCACAGACCGAGAAAGACTGCGCCCAGCGCCAGCGTCATCCCCAGGTAAATGAACCTGCAGAGAGAGAAAGCACCATAATACAATAGTGAGTGCAGCTCTGGAGGATGAGACATGATGTAACAGCAGAATAGTGAGTGCAGCTCTGGAGGAGGAGACAGGGTGTAAGAGCAGAATAGTGAGTGCAGCTCTGGAGGATGAGACAGGATGTAACAGGAGAATAGTGAGTGCAGCTCTGGAAGATGAGACAGGATGTAACAGCAGGATAGTGAGTGCAGCTCTGGAGGATGAGACAGGATGTAACAGCAGTATAGTGAGTGCAGCTCTGGAGGATGAGACCAGCTGTAACAGCAGAATAGTGAGTGCAGCTCTGGACGATGAGAAAGGATGTAACAGCAGAATATTGAGTGCAGCTCTGGAGGGTGAGACAGGATGTAACAGCAGATTAGTGAGTGCAGCTCTGGAGGATGAGACATGATATAACAGCAGAATAGTGAGTGCAGCTCTGGAGGATGAGACAGGGTGTAAGAGCAGAATAGTGAGTGCAGCTCTGGAGGATGAGACAGGATGTAACAGCAGAATAGTGAGTGCAGCTCTGGAGGATGAGACATGATGTAACAGCAGTATAGTGAGTGCAGCTCTGGAGGAGGAGACAGAGTGTAAGAGCAGAATAGTGAGTGCAGCTCTGGAGGAGGAGACAGGGTGTAAGAGCAGAATAGTGAGTGCAGCTCTGAATGAGGAGACAGGGTGTAAGAGCAGAATAGTGAGTGCAGCTCTGGAGGATGAGACATGATGTAACAGCAGAATAGTGAGTGCAGCTCTGGAGGAGGAGACATGATGTAACAGCAGAATAGTGAGTGCAGCTCTGGGGGATGAGACCTGCTGTTATATCATGTCTCATCCTCCAGAGCTGCACTCACTATTCTCATGTTACAGCTGAATAGTCAGTGCAGCTCTGGAGGATGAGACATGGTGTAACAGCAGAATAGTGAGTGCAGCTCTGGGGGATGAGACATGATGTAACAGCAGAATAGTGAGTGCAGCTCTGGAGGATGAAACCAGCTGTAACATGAGAATAGTGAGTGCAGCTCTTAGGGATGAGACATGATATAAAAGCAGTATGGTGAGTGCATCTCTGGAGGATGAGACATGATGGAACAGCAGAATAGTGAATGCAGCTCTGGAGGATGAGACATCATGGAACAGCATAATAGTGAGTGCAGCTTTGGGGGATGAGACCAGCTTTAACAGCAGAATAGTGAGTGCAGCTCTGGAGGATGAGACATGATGTAACAGCAGAATAGTGAGTGCAGCTCTGGAGGATGAGACAGGACGTAACAGCAGAATAGTGAGTGCAGCTCTGGGGGATGAGACCAGCTGTAACAGCAGAATAGTGAGTGCAGCTCTGGAGGATGAGACAGGATATAACAGCAGAATAGTGAGTGCAGCTCTGCGGGATGACACATGATGATGTAACAGCAGAACAGTGAGTGCAGCTCAGGAGGATGAGACAGGATGTAACAGCAGAATAGTGAGTGCAGCTCAGGAGGATGAGACAGGGTGTAACAGCAGAATAGTGAGTGCAGCTCTGGAGGATGAGACATGATGGAACAGCAGAATAGTGAGTGCAGCTCTGGAGGATGAGACATGATGTAACAGCAGAATAGTGAGTGCAGCTCTGGGGGATGAGACAAGATGGAACAGCAGAATAGTGAGTGCAGCTCTGGAGGATGAGACAGGATGTAACAGCAGAATAGTGAGTGCAGCTCTGGAGGATGAGACAGGATGTAACAGCAGAATAGTGAGTGCAGCTCTGGAGGATGAGACATGTTGTATCTGTTACATGTCGCCCCCTGGAGGTAGGTGCGGCTCCTCGCTGTACTCACCGGAAGGAGTCTGTGTTGTACACTCGGCAGGAGCCTTTTCCTCTGCATGGGCGGCTGCTCCACTTCAGACACACACTGTCAATGAGCGCCCCGAAATACATGGGGGCCGGGACCCCGGCTGTAAGAGACAAGTATAATCCCCATCATCCACACTGCTGTATATCACCCCATCAGCGGATACCTATCTCCTGCACTGATACACTGTAACAAACCATCTACATATCATCATAATCAGCCAGATGATAATATACTGACACACTGTGACGAACACTCTCCTGTGCTCAGTCACCTCGCTCTCACCTAGAACCCGAACCGCCATCGTGTAGACGCCCAGAGCCAGAGACTTCAACTCCGGATCAATACATCTATAAGAGAGAGGAGACAGCAGTGTCACATAGACCGCTAACTATACAGGAGACTGCCCCTCCCCCCATGCTGTATACACCTGTATTATCTGCTGTACAGTACACTGCTCCTCCATGCTGTATACACCTGTATTATCTGCTGTACAGTACACTGCTCCCCTCCATGCTGTATACACCTGTATTATCTGCTGTACAGTACACTGCCCCTCCTCCATGCTGTATACACCTGTATTATCTGCTGTACAGTACACTGCTCCTCCATGCTGTATACACCTGTATTATCTGCTGTACAGTACACTGCCCCTCCCCTCCATGCTGTATACACCTGTATTATCTGCTGTACAGTACACTGCTCCTCCTCCATGCTGTATACACCTGTATTATCTGCTGTACAGTACACTGCCCCCCCTCCATGCTGTATACACCTGTATTATCTGCTGTACAGTACACTGCCCCTCCCCTCCATGCTGTATACACCTGTATTATCTGCTGTACAGTACACTGCCCCCCCCCTCCATGCTGTATACACCTGTATTATCTGCTGTACAGTACACTGCCCCCCTCCTCCATGCTGTATACACCTGTATTATCTGCTGTACAGTACACTGCCCCCCCATGCTGTATACACCTGTATTATCTGCTGTACAGTACACTGCCCCCTCCATGCTGTATACACCTGTATTATCTGCTGTACAGTACACTGCTCCCCCCTCCATGCTGTATACACCTGTATTATCTGCTGTACAGTACACTGCTCCCCCTCCATGCTGTATACACCTGTATTATCTGCTGTACAGTACACTGCTCCCCTCCCCCTCCATGCTGTATACACCTGTATTATCTGCTGTACAGTACACTGCCCCCCTCCATGCTGTATACACCTGTATTATCTGCTGTACAGTATACTGCCCCCCCTCCATGCTGTATACACCTGTATTATCTGCTGTACAGTACACTGCTCCCCCTCCATGCTGTATACACCTGTATTATCTGCTGTACAGTACACTGCCCCCCTCCATGCTGTATACACCTGTATTATCTGCTGTACAGTACACTGCTCCTCCATGCTGTATACACCTGTATTATCTGCTGTACAGTACACTGCTCCTCCATGCTGTATACACCTGTATTATCTGCTGTACAGTACACTGCCCCCCCTCCATGCTGTATACACCTGTATTATCTGCTGTACAGTACACTGCCCCTCCTCCATGCTGTATACACCTGTATTATCTGCTGTACAGTACACTGCCCCCTCCATGCTGTATACACCTGTATTATCTGCTGTACAGTACACTGCTCCATGCTGTATACACCTGTATTATCTGCTGTACAGTACACTGCCCCCCCTCCATGCTGTATACACCTGTATTATCTGCTGTACAGTACACTGCCCCCCCTCCATGCTGTATACACCTGTATTATCTGCTGTACAGTACACTGCTCCTCCATGCTGTATACACCTGTATTATCTGCTGTACAGTACACTGCTCCCCTCCATGCTGTATACACCTGTATTATCTGCTGTACAGTACACTGCCCCCCCTCCATGCTGTATACACCTGTATTATCTGCTGTACAGTACACTGCCCCCCCTCCATGCTGTATACACCTGTATTATCTGCTGTACAGTACACTGCCCCCCCCCTCCATGCTGTATACACCTGTATTATCTGCTGTACAGTACACTGCTCCCCTCCATGCTGTATACACCTGTATTATCTGCTGTACAGTACACTGCCCCCCTCCATGCTGTATACACCTGTATTATCTGCTGTACAGTACACTGCCCCCTCCATGCTGTATACACCTGTATTATCTGCTGTACAGTATACTGCCCCCCTCCATGCTGTATACACTTGTATTATCTGCTGTACAGTACACTGCCCCCCTCCATGCTGTATACACCTGTATTATCTGCTGTACAGTACACTGCCCCCCCCTCCATGCTGTATACACCTGTATTATCTGCTGTACAGTACACTGCCCCCTCCTCCATGCTGTATACACCTGTATTATCTGCTGTACAGTACACTGCCCCCCCTCCATGCTGTATACACCTGTATTATCTGCTGTACAGTACACTGCCTCCCTCCATGCTGTATACACCTGTATTATCTGCTGTACAGTACACTGCCCCCCCTCCATGCTGTATACACCTGTATTATCTGCTGTACAGTACACTGCCCCCCCTCCATGCTGTATACACCTGTATTATCTGCTGTACAGTACACTGCCCCTCCTCCATGCTGTATACACCTGTATTATCTGCTGTACAGTACACTGCCCCCCCCTCCATGCTGTATACACCTGTATTATCTGCTGTACAGTACACTGCCCCCCTCCATGCTGTATACACCTGTATTATCTGCTGTACAGTACACTGCCCCCCCCATGCTGTATACACCTGTATTATCTGCTGTACAGTACACTGCCCCCCCCATGCTGTATACACCTGTATTATCTGCTGTACAGTACACTGCTCCTCCATGCTGTATACACCTGTATTATCTGCTGTACAGTACACTGCCCCCCCCTCCATGCTGTATACACCTGTATTATCTGCTGTACAGTACACTGCCCTCCTCCATGCTGTATACACCTGTATTATGTGCTGTACAGTACACTGCCCCCCCTCCATGCTGTATACACCTGTATTATCTGCTGTACAGTATACTGCCCCTCCTCCATGCTGTATACACCTGTATTATCTGCTGTACAGTACACTGCCCCTCCTCCATGCTGTATACACCTGTATTATCTGCTGTACAGTACACTGCCCCTCCTCCATGCTGTATACACCTGTATTATCTGCTGTACAGTACACTGCCCCTCCTCCATGCTGTATACACCTGTATTATCTGCTGTACAGTACACTGCCCCTCCTCCATGCTGTATACACCTGTATTATCTGCTGTACAGTACACTGCCCCCCCTCCATGCTGTATACACCTGTATTATCTGCTGTACAGTACACTGCCCCCCCTCCATGCTGTATACACCTGTATTATCTGCTGTACAGTATACTGCCCCTCCTCCATGCTGTATACACCTGTATTATCTGCTGTACAGTACACTGCCCCTCCTCCATGCTGTATACACCTGTATTATCTGCTGTACAGTACACTGCCCCTCCTCCATGCTGTATACACCTGTATTATCTGCTGTACAGTACACTGCCCCCCCCTCCATGCTGTATACACCTGTATTATCTGCTGTACAGTACACTGCCCCCCTCCATGCTGTATACACCTGTATTATCTGCTGTACAGTACACTGCCCCCCCTCCATGCTGTATACACCTGTATTATCTGCTGTACAGTACACTGCCCCCCCTCCATGCTGTATACACCTGTATTATCTGCTGTACAGTACACTGCTCCCCCTCCATGCTGTATACACCTGTATTATCTGCTGTACAGTACACTGCCCCCCCTCCCTGCTGTATACACCTGTATTATCTGCTGTACAGTACACTGCTCCCCCTCCATGCTGTATACACCTGTATTATCTGCTGTACAGTACACTGCCCCCCTCCATGCTGTATACACCTGTATTATCTGCTGTACAGTACACTGCCCCCCCTCCATGCTGTATACACCTGTATTATCTGCTGTACAGTACACTGCTCCCCCTCCATGCTGTATACACCTGTATTATCTGCTGTACAGTACACTGCCCCCCCTCCATGCTGTATACACCTGTATTATCTGCTGTACAGTACACTGCTCCTCCATGCTGTATACACCTGTATTATCTGCTGTACAGTACACTGCCCCCCTCCATGCTGTATACACCTGTATTATCTGCTGTACAGTACACTGCCCTCCTCCATGCTGTATACACCTGTATTATCTGCTGTACAGTACACTGCCCTCCTCCATGCTGTATACACCTGTATTATCTGCTGTACAGTACACTGCTCCCCCTCCATGCTGTATACACCTGTATTATCTGCTGTACAGTACACTGCCCCCCCCTCCATGCTGTATACACCTGTATTATCTGCTGTACAGTACACTGCCCCCCCTCCATGCTGTATACACCTGTATTATCTGCTGTACAGTACACTGCCCCCCTCCATGCTGTATACACCTGTATTATCTGCTGTACAGTACACTGCTCCCCCTCCATGCTGTATACACCTGTATTATCTGCTGTACAGTACACTGCCCCCCCTCCATGCTGTATACACCTGTATTATCTGCTGTACAGTACACTGCTCCTCCTCCATGCTGTATACACCTGTATTATCTGTTGTACAGTATACTGCTCCCCTCCATGCTGTATACACCTGTATTATCTGCTGTACAGTATACTGCCCCCTCCTCCATGCTGTATACACCTGTATTATCTGCTGTACAGTACACTGCCCCCCCTCCATGCTGTATACACCTGTATTATCTGCTGTACAGTACACTGCCCCCCTCCATGCTGTATACACCTGTATTATCTGCTGTACAGTACTCTGCCCCCCCCTCCATGCTGTATACACCTGTATTATCTGCTGTACAGTACACTGCCCCCCCTCCATGCTGTATACACCTGTATTATCTGCTGTACAGTACACTGCCCCCCCTCCATGCTGTATACACCTGTATTATCTGCTGTACAGTACACTGCCCCTCCTCCATGCTGTATACACCTGTATTATCTGTTGTACAGTATACTGCTCCTCCATGCTGTATACACCTGTATTATCTGCTGTACAGTACACTGCCCCCTCCTCCATGCTGTATACACCTGTATTATCTGCTGTACAGTACACTGCCCCCTCCTCCATGCTGTATACACCTGTATTATCTGCTGTACAGTACACTGCCCCCCTCCTCCATGCTGTATACACCTGTATTATCTGCTGTACAGTACACTGCCCCCTCCTCCATGCTGTATACACCTGTATTATCTGCTGTACAGTACACTGCCCCCTCCTCCATGCTGTATACACCTGTATTATCTGCTGTACAGTACACTGCCCCTCCTCCATGCTGTATACACCTGTATTATCTGCTGTACAGTACACTGCCCCCCCTCCATGCTGTATACACCTGTATTATCTGCTGTACAGTACACTGCCCCCCCATGCTGTATACACCTGTATTATCTGCTGTACAGTACACTGCTCCTCCATGCTGTATACACCTGTATTATCTGCTGTACAGTACACTGCCCCCCCTCCATGCTGTATACACCTGTATTATCTGCTGTACAGTACACTGCTCCTCCATGCTGTATACACCTGTATTATCTGCTGTACAGTATACTGCCCCCCCTCCATGCTGTATACACCTGTATTATCTGCTGTACAGTACACTGCTCCCTCCATGCTGTATACACCTGTATTATCTGCTGTACAGTACACTGCCCCCCCTCCATGCTGTATACACCTGTATTATCTGCTGTACAGTACACACCCCCCCCCCCCTCCATGCTGTATACACCTGTATTATCTGCTGTACAGTACACTGCCCCCCTCCATGCTGTATACACCTGTATTATCTGCTGTACAGTACACTGCCCCCTCCATGCTGTATACACCTGTATTATCTGCTGTACAGTACACTGCCCCCCCTCCATGCTGTATACACCTGTATTATCTGCTGTACAGTACACTGCTCCCCTCCATGCTGTATACACCTGTATTATCTGCTGTACAGTACACTGCTCCCCTCTATGCTGTATACACCTGTATTATCTGCTGTACAGTACACTGCCCCCCTCGATGCTGTATACACCTGTATTATCTGCTGTACAGTACACTGCCCCCCCCCTCCATGCTGTATACACCTGTATTATCTGCTGTACAGTACACTGCCCCCCTCCATGCTGTATACACCTGTATTATCTGCTGTACAGTACACAGCCCCCCCCCCCCTCCATGCTGTATACACCTGTATTATCTGCTGTACAGTACACTGCCCCTCCTCCATGCTGTATACACCTGTATTATCTGCTGTACAGTACACTGCCCCCCCTCCATGCTGTATACACCTGTATTATCTGCTGTACAGTATACTGCCCCCCCTCCATGCTGTATACACCTGTATTATCTGCTGTACAGTACACTGCTCCTCCTCCATGCTGTATACACCTGTATTATCTGCTGTACAGTACACTGCCCCCCCTCCATGCTGTATACACCTGTATTATCTGCTGTACAGTACACTGCCCCCCCATGCTGTATACACCTGTATTATCTGCTGTACAGTACACTGCCCCCTCCTCCATGCTGTATACACCTGTATTATCTGCTGTACAGTACACTGCCCCCTCCTCCATGCTGTATACACCTGTATTATCTGCTGTACAGTATACTGCCCCCCTCCATGCTGTATACACCTGTATTATCTGCTGTACAGTACACTGCTCCTCCATGCTGTATACACCTGTATTATCTGCTGTACAGTACACTGCTCCTCCATGCTGTATACACCTGTATTATCTGCTGTACAGTACACTGCCCCCCCTCCATGCTGTATACACCTGTATTATCTGCTGTACAGTATACTGCCCCCCTCCATGCTGTATACACCTGTATTATCTGCTGTACAGTACACTGCCCCTCCTCCATGCTGTATACACCTGTATTATCTGCTGTACAGTACACTGCCCCCCTCCATGCTGTATACACCTGTATTATCTGCTGTACAGTACACTGCCCCCCTCCATGCTGTATACACCTGTATTATCTGCTGTACAGTACACTGCCCCCCCTCCATGCTGTATACACCTGTATTATCTGCTGTACATTACACTGCTCCTCCATGCTGTATACACCTGTATTATCTGCTGTACAGTACACTGCCCCCCCTCCATGCTGTATACACCTGTATTATCTGCTGTACAGTACACTGCCCCCCCCCCTCCATGCTGTATACACCTGTATTATCTGCTGTACAGTACACTGCCCCCCTCCATGCTGTATACACCTGTATTATCTGCTGTACAGTATACTGCCCCCTCCATGCTGTATACACCTGTATTCTCTGCTGTACAGTACACTGCCCCCCCTCCATGCTGTATACACCTGTATTATCTGCTGTACAGTACACTGCCCCCTCCATGCTGTATACACCTGTATTATCTGCTGTACAGTACACTGCCCCCCTCCATGCTGTATACACCTGTATTATCTGCTGTACAGTACACTGCTCCCCCTCCATGCTGTATACACCTGTATTATCTGCTGTACAGTACACTGCCCCCCCTCCATGGTGTATACACCTGTATTATCTGCTGTACAGTACACTGCCCCTCCATGCTGTATACACCTGTATTATCTGCTGTACAGTACACTGCCCCCCCTCCATGCTGTATACACCTGTATTATCTGCTGTACAGTACACTGCCCCCCCTCCATGCTGTATACACCTGTATTATCTGCTGTACAGTACACTGCCCCCTCCATGCTGTATACACCTGTATTATCTGCTGTACAGTACACTGCTCCCCCTCCATGCTGTATACACCTGTATTATCTGCTGTACAGTACACTGCCCCCTCCATGCTGTATACACCTGTATTATCTGCTGTACAGTACACTGCCCCCCCTCCATGCTGTATACACCTGTATTATGTGCTGTACAGTACACTGCCCCCCTCCATGCTGTATACACCTGTATTATCTGCTGTACAGTACACTGCTCCTCCATGCTGTATACACCTGTATTATCTGCTGTACAGTACACTGCTCCTCTCCATGCTGTATACACCTGTATTATCTGCTGTACAGTACACTGCCCCTCCTCCATGCTGTATACACCTGTATTATCTGCTGTACAGTACACTGCCCCCCCTCCATGCTGTATACACCTGTATTATCTGCTGTACAGTACACTGCCCCTCCTCCATGCTGTATACACCTGTATTGTCTGCTGTACAGTACACTGCCCCTCCATGCTGTATACACCTGTATTATCTGCTGTACAGTACACTGCCCCCCTCCATGCTGTATACACCTGTATTATCTGCTGTACAGTACACTGCCCCCCCTCCATGCTGTATACACCTGTATTATCTGCTGTACAGTACACTGCCCCCCCTCCATGCTGTATACACCTGTACTATCTGCTGTACAGTACACTGCCCCCCCCATGCTGTATACACCTGTATTATCTGCTGTACAGTACACTGCCCCCCCCTCCATGCTGTATACACCTGTATTATCTGCTGTACAGTACACTGCCCCCCCTCCATGCTGTATACACCTGTATTATCTGCTGTACAGTACACTGCTCCCCCTCCATGCTGTATACACCTGTATTATCTGCTGTACAGTACACTGCCCCCCCTCCATGCTGTATACACCTGTATTATCTGCTGTACAGTACACTGCTCCTCCATGCTGTATACACCTGTATTATCTGCTGTACAGTACACTGCCCCCCTCCATGCTGTATACACCTGTATTATCTGCTGTACAGTACACTGCTCCTCCATGCTGTATACACCTGTATTATCTGCTGTACAGTACACTGCTCCTCCATGCTGTATACACCTGTATTATCTGCTGTACAGTACACTGCCCCCCCTCCATGCTGTATACACCTGTATTATCTGCTGTACAGTACACTGCCCCCCCTCCTCCATGCTGTATACACCTGTATTATCTGCTGTACAGTACACTGCCCCCTCCATGCTATATACACCTGTATTATCTGCTGTACAGTACACTGCTCCCCCTCCATGCTGTATACACCTGTATTATCTGCTGTACAGTACACTGCCCCTCCATGCTGTATACACCTGTATTATCTGCTGTACAGTACACTGCCCCCCCCTCCATGCTGTATACACCTGTATTATCTGCTGTATAGTACACTGCTCCCCCTCCATGCTGTATACACCTGTATTATCTGCTGTATAGTACACTGCCCCCCTCCATGCTGTATACACCTGTATTATCTGCTGTACAGTACACTGCCCCCCTCCATGCTGTATACACCTGTATTATCTGCTGTACAGTACACTGCTCCTCCATGCTGTATACACCTGTATTATCTGCTGTACAGTACACTGCCCCCCCCTCCATGCTGTATATACCTGTATTATCTGCTGTACAGTACACTGCCCCCCCTCCATGCTGTATACACCTGTATTATCTGCTGTACAGTACACTGCCCCCCCCTCCATGCTGTATACACCTGTATTATCTGCTGTACAGTACACTGCCCCCCCTCCATGCTGTATACACCTGTATTATCTGCTGTACAGTACACTGCCCCCCCTCCATGCTGTATACACCTGTATTATCTGCTGTACAGTACACTGCCCCCCCTCCATGCTGTATACACCTGTATTATCTGCTGTACAGTACACTGCCCCCCCCTCCATGCTGTATACACCTGTATTATCTGCTGTACAGTACACTGCTCCTCCATGCTGTATACACCTGTATTATCTGCTGTACAGTACACTGCCCCCCCCTCCATGCTGTATACACCTGTATTATCTGCTGTACAGTACACTGCCCCCCCCTCCATGCTGTATACACCTGTATTATCTGCTGTACAGTACACTGCCCCCCCTCCATGCTGTATACACCTGTATTATCTGCTGTACAGTACACTGCCCCCCCTCCATGCTGTATACACCTGTATTATCTGCTGTACAGTACACTGCCCCCCTCCATGCTGTATACACCTGTATTATCTGCTGTACAGTACACTGCCCCCCCTCCTCCATGCTGTATACACCTGTATTATCTGCTGTACAGTACACTGCCCCCTCCATGCTGTATACACCTGTATTATCTGCTGTACAGTACACTGCCCCCCCTCCATGCTGTATACACCTGTATTATCTGCTGTACAGTACACTGCTCCTCCATGCTGTATACACCTGTATTATCTGCTGTACAGTACACTGCCCCCTCCATGCTGTATACACCTGTATTATCTGCTGTACAGTACACTGCCCCCCCCTCCATGCTGTATACACCTGTATTATCTGCTGTACAGTACACTGCTCCTCCATGCTGTATACACCTGTATTATCTGCTGTACAGTACACTGCCCCCCCTCCATGCTGTATACACCTGTATTATCTGCTGTACAGTACACTGCTCCCCTCCATGCTGTATACACCTGTATTATCTGCTGTACAGTACACTGCCCACCCTCCATGCTGTATACACCTGTATTATCTGCTGTACAGTACACTGCTCCCCTCCATGCTGTATACACCTGTATTATCTGCTGTACAGTACACTGCTCCCCTCCTCCATGCTGTATACACCTGTATTATCTGCTGTACAGTACACTGCCCCTCCTCCATGCTGTATACACCTGTATTATCTGCTGTACAGTACACTGCCCCCCTCCTCCATGCTGTATACACCTGTATTATCTGCTGTACAGTACACTGCCCCCTCCATGCTGTATACACCTGTATTATCTGCTGTACAGTACACTGCTCCTCCATGCTGTATACACCTGTATTATCTGCTGTACAGTACACTGCTCCTCCATGCTGTATACACCTGTATTATCTGCTGTACAGTACACTGCCCCCCCCCCCTCCATGCTGTATACACCTGTATTATCTGCTGTACAGTACACTGCCCCCCTCCATGCTGTATACACCTGTATTATCTGCTGTACAGTACACTGCTCCCCTCCATGCTGTATACACCTGTATTATCTGCTGTACAGTACACTGCTCCCCCTCCATGCTGTATACACCTGTATTATCTGCTGTACAGTACACTGCTCCTCCATGCTGTATACACCTGTATTATCTGCTGTACAGTATACTGCCCCCCTCCATGCTGTATACACCTGTATTATCTGTTGTACAGTACACTGCTCCTCCTCCATGCTGTATACACCTGTATTATCTGCTGTACAGTACACTGCCCCCCCTCCATGCTGTATACACCTGTATTATCTGCTGTACAGTACACTGCCCCCCCTCCATGCTGTATACACCTGTATTATCTGCTGTACAGTACACTGCCCCCCCTCCATGCTGTATACACCAGTATTATCTGCTGTACAGTACACTGCTCCCCCTCCATGCTGTATACACCTGTATTATCTCCTGTACAGTACACTGCTCCTCCATGCTGTATACACCTGTATTATCTGCTGTACAGTACACTGCTCCTCCATGCTGTATACACCTGTATTATCTCCTGTACAGTACACTGCCCCCCCTCCATGCTGTATACACCTGTATTATCTGCTGTACAGTACACTGCCCCCCCTCCATGCTGTATACACCAGTATTATCTGCTGTACAGTACACTGCTCCCCCTCCATGCTGTATACACCTGTATTATCTCCTGTACAGTACACTGCTCCTCCATGCTGTATACACCTGTATTATCTGCTGTACAGTACACTGCCTCCTCCATGCTGTATACACCTGTATTATCTGCTGTACAGTACACTGCCCCCCTCCATGCTGTATACACCTGTATTATCTGCTGTACAGTACACTGCCCCCCTCCATGCTGTATACACCTGTATTACCTGCTGTACAGTACACTGCTCCCCCCCTCCATGCTGTATACACCTGTATTATCTGCTGTACAGTACACTGCCCCCTCCTCCATGCTGTATACACCTGTATTATCTGCTGTACAGTACACTGCTCCTCCATGCTGTATACACCTGTATTATCTGCTGTACAGTACACTGCCCCCCCCTCCATGCTGTATACACCTGTATTATCTGCTGTACAGTACACTGCCCCCCTCCATGCTGTATACACCTGTATTATCTGCTGTACAGTACACTGCCCCTCCATGCTGTATACACCTGTATTATCTGCTGTACAGTACACTGCCCCCCTCGATGCTGTATACACCTGTATTATCTGCTGTACAGTACACTGCCCCCCCCTCCATGCTGTATACACCTGTATTATCTGCTGTACAGTACACTGCCCCCCTCGATGCTGTATACACCTGTATTATCTGCTGTACAGTACACTGCCCCCCCCCCTCCATGCTGTATACACCTGTATTATCTGCTGTACAGTACACTGCCCCCTCCATGCTGTATACACCTGTATTATCTGCTGTACAGTACACTGCCCCCCTCCATGCTGTATACACCTGTATTACCTGCTGTACAGTACACTGCTCCCCCCCTCCATGCTGTATACACCTGTATTATCTGCTGTACAGTACACTGCCTCCCTCCATGCTGTATACACCTGTATTATCTGCTGTACAGTACACTGCCCCCCTCCATGCTGTATACACCTGTATTACCTGCTGTACAGTACACTGCTCCCCCCCTCCATGCTGTATACACCTGTATTATCTGCTGTACAGTACACTGCCTCCCTCCATGCTGTATACACCTGTATTATCTGCTGTACAGTACACTGCCCCCCCATGCTGTATACACCTGTATTATCTGCTGTACAGTACACTGCTCCCCGCTCCATGCTGTATACACCTGTATTATCTCCTGTACAGTACACTGCCCCCCTCCATGCTGTATACACCTGTATTATCTGCTGTACAGTACACTGCCCCCCCCTCCATGCTGTATACACCTGTATTATCTGCTGTACAGTACACTGCCCCCCTCCATGCTGTATACACCTGTATTATCTGCTGTACAGTACACTGCCCCCCCCTCCATGCTGTATACACCTGTATTATCTGCTGTACAGTACACTGCCCCCCCCCCTCCATGCTGTATACACCTGTATTATCTGCTGTACAGTACACTGCCCCCCTCCATGCTGTATACACCTGTATTATCTGCTGTACAGTACTGCTCCTCCATGCTGTTTACACCTGTATTATCTGCTGTACAGTACACTGCCCCCCCCTCCATGCTGTATACACCTGTATTATCTGCTGTACAGTACACTGCCCCCCCTCCATGCTGTATACACCTGTATTATCTGCTGTACAGTACACTGCCCCCTCCATGCTGTATACACCTGTATTATCTGCTGTACAGTACACAGCTCCTCCATGCTGTATACACCTGTATTATCTGCTGTACAGTACACTGCCCCCCCTCCATGCTGTATACACCTGTATTATCTGCTGTACAGTACACTGCTCCCCCTCCATGCTGTATACACCTGTATTATCTGCTGTACAGTACACTGCCCCCCCTCCATGCTGTATACACCTGTATTATCTGCTGTACAGTACACTGCCCCCTCCATGCTGTATACACCTGTATTATCTGCTGTACAGTACACTGCCCCCCTCCATGCTGTATACACCTGTATTATCTGCTGTACAGTACACTGCTCCCCCTCCATGCTGTATACACCTGTATTATCTGCTGTACAGTACACTGCCCCCCTCCATGCTGTATACACCTGTATTATCTGCTGTACAGTACACTGCCCCCCCTCCATGCTGTATACACCTGTATTATCTGCTGTACAGTACACTGCCCCCTCCATGCTGTATACACCTGTATTATCTGCTGTACAGTACACTGCCCCCTCCTCCATGCTGTATACACCTGTATTATCTGCTGTACAGTACACTGCCCCCCTCCATGCTGTATACACCTGTATTATCTGCTGTACAGTATACTGCCCCCCCCTCCATGCTGTATACACCTGTATTATCTGCTGTACAGTACACTACCTTTATGTGCTGTATACACTTGGTTATCTGTGGTATACAGTTGGTACTATTGGGTCACCTGAGTAGGAGGATGTATCCGGGGGTCCCTCCAAAGGACAAAGTGAAGGATGTGATGACAGAGACCACCACAAAGTATAAGAACATCCTGGAGCAGGTCTTCCCCCTGGAGCAGGGGCCGGGTATGGCGGTGCTGCCCCCGGAGAGGGATGGCGGTCGGGTCACACAGCTGCAGTTCTGATAGAACTGGAGGAGAGAAGACGTCAGTAACCTGAAGAGAGGAGTCACCGCCCCGGAGCCCACTGCCCACCGCCCCGGAGCCCACTGCCCACCGCCCCGGAGCCCACTCACCACCGCCCCGGAGCCCACTGCCCACCGCCCCGGAGCCCACTCACCACCGCCCCGGAGCCCACTCACCACCGCCCCGGAGCCCACTCACCACCGCCCCGGAGCCCACTGCCCACCGCCCCGGAGCCCACTGCCCACCGCCCCGGAGCCCACTGCCCACCGCCCCGGAGCCCACTGCCCACCGCCCCGGAGCCCACTGCCCACTCACCATCGCCCCAGACAGGGCCGGCGTCAGCACCAGGCATACTCGGGCAAGTGCCGGGGCCCACAGTGCCTCAA
Source organism: Dendropsophus ebraccatus (assembly GCF_027789765.1). NCBI lineage: Eukaryota > Metazoa > Chordata > Amphibia > Anura > Hylidae > Dendropsophus > Dendropsophus ebraccatus. Next base: position 1,808,037 of record NC_091454.1, on the reverse strand, counting down.
GGGGCCCCCCTGTACTTGCCCACACCATTTCTTCCCCTCTCACTGCGCTCACACACTGACACACATTGCACTGTGTGCAGGTGGTGAGCGCACACATCATTACCTGAGGCTATGGGGGGAGGGGGGATGAGCCGGGCGCAGGGATGAGGGGGGCGCTGGGAGGAGGGGGGCGCAGGGATGAGGGGGGCGCTGGGAGGAGGGGGGCGCAGGGATGAGGGGGGCGCTGGGATGAGGGGGGCGCAGGGATGAGGGGGGCGCAGGGATGAGCCGGGCGCAGGGATGAGCCGGGCGCAGGGATGAGCCGGGCGCAGGGATGAGCCGGGCGCAGGGATGAGCCGGGCGCAGGGATGAGCCGGGCGCAGGGATGAGCCGGGCGCAGGGATGAGGGGGGGCGCAGGGATGAGGGGGGCGCAGGGATGAGGGGGGCGCAGGGATGAGGGGGGCGCAGGGATGAGGGGGGCGCAGGGATGAGGGGGGGCGCAGGGATGAGGGGGGCGCAGGGATGAGGGGGGCGCAGGGATGAGGGGGGCGCAGGGATGAGGGGGGCGCAGGGATGAGGGGGGCGCAGGGATGAGGGGGGCGCAGGGATGAGGGGGGCGCAGGGATGAGGGGGGCGCAGGGATGAGGGGGGCGCTGGTGAGCCACTGAAAGCATATGGTGGCTCCTCCAGGCCTCAGTCTCTCAGTGTCGGACCAGAGGAGAGGGGGACGGGGCTCACTGCACGGCAGCCTGTAGAGGCCAAACAGCAGGTCAGGGCCCAGAAGCCTCCTCACTACAGTGCTGCCTGTGCTTCCCTGCCCCCTCCTGTATTCCTGGGTCTCCTGACCTCCACAGCGGCCCAGGCAGAGGGAGAAGATGTAACAGGACTGCCAGATACAGAGGTGAGTGTAACAGGACTGCCAGATACAGAGGTGAGTGTAACAGGACTGCCAGATACAGAGGTGAGTGTAACAGGACTGCCAGATACAGAGGTGAGTGTAACAGGACTGCCAGATACAGAGGTGAGTGTAACAGGACTGCCAGATACAGAGGTGAGTGCAGGGGCGTAGCTAATGTCTCCTGGGCCCTGGTGCGAGAGGCCAACTAATATATATATATATATATATATATATATATATATATATATACATACACACACAGTGGTGCCTTGGATTATGAGCATAATTCGTTCCAGGACCGTGCTTGTAATCCAAATCCACTCTTAAACCAAAGCAAATTTTCCTATAAGAAATCATGTAAATGCAGACAATTGGTTCCGCACCCCAAATATATTTATTATTCTGTACTGTACAGTAATAGAGAGGATGGGAAACACAAGGGCTGACAGAGACTGCAGGGAGCAGGGAGGAATGAGCAGGACAGATGTGGGTACATACATGCAGCGCTCTCTGTCCGGGGAGAGAGGGGTTACAGCTATGGAGAGATTACCCCCCCCCCCCCACAGTCCTGTCCCCTGATGTAAGCCCCAGCCTGAAGGGGATCTGCTATGATTTGGAAGGTGTTTAGAGTACAGTGCTGTAGACCCCGCTATGCAGGCCATGCCCCTTCTCCACTCGCGCTCCCACCCAATACAGGAAGTTCTTAAACCAAAGCAATGCTCTTAAACCAAGTCACAATTTTGAAAAACTGTGAGCTCTTAAACCAAAACGCTCTTAAACGAAGTTACTCTTAAACCAAGGTACCACTGTATATATATATATATATATATATATATATATATATACACACACACACACACCAAGACAGATATTACCTATTACCGCCATACTGTTACCGACCAAATCCTGTATACTGAGACCAATATTACCAGTAATACCAGTATATAGGGAGGAAACATTACCGCCACACCACAACCACTACCATCACCACCATATTGTTACTGACCAAATCCAGTACACTAAATCACCTCATCCAGTCATATAGAGGTGGCCCCAGCTCTACACAGGCTCTATACACCATATACATTACAGTGCAGTTATATCAGGTGACTCACAGGGGACGTCTTCTCTGATCGGAGTTCTTTCCTTTTCATCTTCTCCATCCGTCCTGGGCCGTTATGAGAACTTCTCCGAGCCACAAATCCACAGAATCTGCCAGACAGACATATTAGGCTCCACACTCTGACACCATCCTCATCTCTCTACACACTGCACATCTGTACTGTCCCCTTTACACCCTCATTTAGTGGGTAGCCTGACTCTATGTGACCTCCTAATATATGCCCCCCTCTGTGTATTCCCTCTCCCCCTATGTTTGCCCCCCCAAATAGATGGCCCCCTCCCTTATAGATGGCCCCCTCTACCCCCTCCCTTATAGATGGCCCCCTTCCCCCCCCCCCCTTATAGATGGTCCCCTTCCCCCCCTCCCTTATAGATGGCCCCCTCTACCCCCTCCCTTATAGATGGCCCCCTTCCCCCCCTCCCTTATAGATGGTCCCCTTCCCCCCCTCCCTTATAGATGGTCACCTTCCCCCCCCCCTCCCTTATAGATGGTCCCCTTCCCCCCCCCCCCCTCCCTTATAGATGGTCCCCTTCCCCCCCCCCTCCCTTATAGATGGTCCCCTCCCCCCCCCCCTCCCTTATAGATGGTCCCCTTCCCCTTCCTCCCTTATAGATGGTCCCCTTTCCCCCCCTTTATAGATGGTCCCCTTCCTCCCTCCCTTATAGATGGTCCCCTTCCCCCCCCACCCTCATAGATGCCCCCCTCTTTCCCCCACCCTCATAGATGGCCCCCTCTTTCCCCCCACCCTCATAGATGGCCCCTCCTTCCCCCCACCCTCATAGATGGCCCCTCCTTCCCCCCACCCTCATAGATGGCCCCTCCTTCCCCCCACCCTCATAGATGGCCCCCTCCTTCCCCCCACCCTCATAGATGGCCCCCTCCTTCCCCCCCACCCTCATAGATGGCCCCCTCCTTCCCCCCACCCTCATAGATGGCCCCCCTCTTTCCCCCCACCCTCATAAATGGCCCCCTCTTCCCCCCACCCTCATAGATGCCCCCCTCCTTCTCCCCCACCCTCATAGATGCCCCCCTCCTTCCCCCCCACCCTCATAGATGGCCCCCTCCTTTCCCCCCACCCTCATAGATGGCCCCCTCCTTTCCCCCCACCCTCATAGATGGCCCCCCTCCTTTCCCCCCACCCTCATAGATGGCCCCCTCCTTTCCCCCCACCCTCATAGATGGCCCCCTCCTTTCCCCCCACCCTCATAGATGCCCCCCTCCTTCCCCCCCACCCTCATAGATGGCCCCCTCTTTCCCCCCACCCTC
>NC_091454.1:1792270-1797270 GCF_027789765.1 Dendropsophus ebraccatus | reverse complement strand
TTCTCCGTACAATGCTCAGTGCCTCCTCCCATCCCCCGCAGCACATGTGGGGGGCTGCACCCTGATTCTCATCCATCTCCTGCAGGAATTTTAGATGGTTACCTCTCTGGTCTGCCCAGTAATGTATGCTGAGAAGCGCAGCTCTGGAGGATGAGACATGAGGTAACAGTAGAATAGTGAGTGCAGCTCTGGAGGATGAGACATGAGGTAACAGTAGAATAGTGAGTGCAGCTCTGGAGGATGAGACATGATGTAACAGCAGAATAGTGAGTGCAGCTCTGGAGGATGAGACATGATGTAACAGCAGAATAGTGAGTGCAGCTCTGGAGGATGAGACATGATGTAACAGCAGAATAGTGAGTGCAGCTCTGGAGGATGAGACATGATGTAACAGCAGAATAGTGAGTGCAGCTCTGGAGGATGAGACATGATGTAACAGCAGAATAGTGAGTGCAGCTCTGGAGGATGAGACATGATGTAACAGCAGAATAGTGAGTGCAGCTCTGGAGGATGAGACATGATGTAACAGCAGAATAGTGAGTGCAGCTCTGGAGGATGAGACATGATGTAACAGCAGAATAGTGAGTGCAGCTCTGGAGGATGAGACACGATGTAAGAGCAGAATAGTGAGTGCAGCTCTGGAGGATGAGACATGATGTAACAGCAGAATAGTGAGTGCAGCTCTGGACGAGGAGAGAGGATGGAACAGCAGAATAGTGAGTGCAGCTCTGGAGGATGAGACATGATGTAACAGCAGAATAGTGAGTGCAGCTCTGGAGGATGAGACATGATGTAACAGCAGAATAGTGAGTGCAGCTCTGGAGGATGAGACACGATGTAAGAGCAGAATAGTGAGTGCAGCTCTGGAGGATGAGACATGATGTAACAGCAGAATAGTGAGTGCAGCTCTGGAGGATGAGACATGATGTAACAGCAGAACAGTGAGTGCAGCTCTGGAGGATGAGACATGATGTTGCAGCAGAATAGTGAGTGCAGCTCTGGAGGATGAGACATGATGTAACAGCAGAACAGTGAGTGCAGCTCTGGAGGATGAGACATGATGTTGCAGCAGAATAGTGAGTGCAGCTCTGGAGGATGAGACATGATGTAACAGCAGAATAGTGAGTGGAGCTCTGGAGGATGAGACATGATGTAACAGCAGAATAGTGAGTGCAGCTCTGGAGGATGAGACATGATGTAACAGCAGAATAGTGAGTGCAGCTCTGGAGGATGAGACACGATGTAAGAGCAGAATAGTGAGTGCAGCTCTGGAGGATGAGACATGATGTAACAGCAGAATAGTGAGTGCAGCTCTGGAGGATGAGACATGATGTAACAGCAGAACAGTGAGTGCAGCTCTGGAGGATGAGACATGATGTTGCAGCAGAATAGTGAGTGCAGCTCTGGAGGATGAGACATGATGTAACAGCAGAATAGTGAGTGGAGCTCTGGAGGATGAGACATGATGTAACAGCAGAATAGTGAGTGGAGCTCTGGAGGATGAGACAGGATGTTGCAGCACAGGGACTCACCGATGATGAAGTTTGTCCTGGATGACGTCTGTCCGTACTGCTGCTCGATGTATTTGGCTTTATAGGTGACCATCCCCACCAGAGAATTATACTGGAAGACGCTGCCGCAGACGTACAGGAAGAAGATCGGATTCCAGAGAAGAAGTTTCAGGGAGGGGAAGAAATCTGCCGGGAACAAGAAAGAGTCTATAAAGCACATTGGGGAGATTTATCAGACATGGTGTACAGTGAGACTGGCAACCAATCAGATTCCACCTCACAGATTTTTTGGGAAATGAAAGGAGGAATCTGATTGGTTGCCGGTGGCGACTGAGCCAGTTACACTGTACACCACGTCTGATAAATCCCCCCCCCCCCAGTGTGTGAGGCGGCCGGACACCAGCGCCCACTGTAACAGAACAGCTGTGTCCTCTGGTAAGTATTAGCACCCCCTACCTGTGTCCTCTGGTAAGTATTAGCACCCCCTACCTGTGTCCTCTGGTAAGTATTAGCACCCCCTACCTGTGTCCTCTGGTAAGTATTAGCACCCCCTACCTGTGTCCTCTGGTAAGTATTAGCACAACAAAACACAACAATCACTGAACTCAGGGAGAACAGTGAAAAATTCCAATGGAGTACTCAATTACGAGTCTCCATTGTCCCCTACAAAATTTAAATATGCCAAGAAAGGTTCCGTGGAGCCTCAGTTAAGAGTCTCAAAACACGGGAATAGCCAGATCTCCCTCTCTCCAGAGAAGGAAGCCCATTGCCAAGGGCGCCTCCTAGTGGGGAGAGCACCAAACCACCCTGATACGTAGTCCCTCAGGTCCTCACTCTAATACCAGCTTTGGGACCTAAATAGGGAAACACCAGGGTGGCCCCTGTGAGTCACAGTCTAACTCTGTGGCGAGTATAACGACATAAGACAAGGGTTACCAAGGCTAGGCATCCATCCACAGACTGCAGTTTCGGGGTATTTGCCCCTCGTCAGTGTGGAGCAGGATTCTGGCTACTGGGGCAATGATAAATAGACCAACAAAACACAACAATCACTGAACTCACCCCCTACCTGTGTCCTCTGGTAAGTATTAGCACCCCCTACCTGTGTCCTCTGGTAAGTATTAGCACCCCCTACCTGTGTCCTCTGGTAAGTATTAGCACCCCCTACCTGTGTCCTCTGGTAAGTATTAGCACCCCCTACCTCTGGCCATTGTCAGTAGATGCCCCTGGTCCCGGGGAACCTTCTGCTCCCTCAGCTCCTCCAGGATGAAGGTGGACTGCTCGGAGGGGGTGCTGGAGTTCTTGCGGAGATCGCACCTTGCTTCTTCTTTTGGTAAAAACCAGAAGGGAAGAGCGGCGAGAAGACTGATGACCCCGGCGACCAGATACCCGAGCCACCAGGCCCCGACCCAACGGCCATCCTGAGGGGTGAGGGTCACTCTGTCTGCACATGAAGAAGGTGGCGGAATCACTACTGCACATGACTGCCCTCCCCCATCATCTACCAAACTTCTCTGCCCCCTCCCCCAGGCTCCTCCCTCTGTCCCCTCCAGACTCTTCTGCCCCCTCCCCCAAGCTCCTCCCTCTGCCCCTCCCCAAAGCTCCTCCCTCTGCCCCCTCCCCCAGGCTCCTCCCTCTGTCCCCTCCAGACTCTTCTGCCCCCTCCCCCAGGCTCCTCCCTCTGTCCCCTCCAGACTCTTCTGCCCCCTCCCCCAGGCTCCTCCCTCTGTCCCCTCCAGACTCTTCTGCCCCCTCCCCCAGGCTCCTCCCTCTGTCCCCTCCAGACTCTTCTGCCCCCTCCCCCAGGCTCCTCCCTCTGCCCCCTCCAGACTCTTCTGCCCCCTCCCCCAAGCTCCTCCCTCTGTCCCCTCCAGACTCTTCTGCCCCCTCCCCCAGGCTCCTCCCTCTGCCCCCTCCCCCAGGCTCCTCCCTCTGCCCCCTCCAGACTCTTCTGCCGTATAGTGACTGTACTGTGCCGCCACGTGTAACCGTATAGTGTCTGTACTCTGCCGCCCACAGCCCGCAGTGTCTGGATGTGTGACATACAGATACTGCAGACACTACAGAGAGTGTGTGGGCGGCTCAGTACAGACACTATACGGTTACACGTGGCGGCTCAGTACAGACACTATACGGTTACACGTGGCGGCTCAGTACAGACACTATACGGTTACACGTGGCGGCTCAGTACAGACACTATACGGTTACACGCGGCGGCTCAGTACAGACACTATACGGTTACACGTGGCGGCACAGTACAGACACTATACGGTTACACGTGGCGGCACAGTACAGACACTATACGGTTACACGTGGCGGCACAGTACAGACACTATACGGTTACACGTGGCGGCACAGTAGACACTATACGGTTACACGTGGCGGCTCAGTACAGACACTATACGGTTACACGTGGCAGCTCAGTACAGACACTATACGGTTACACGTGGCGGCACAGTACAGACACTATACGGTTACACGTGGCGGCTCAGTACAGACACTATACGGTTACACGTGGCGGCTCAGTACAGACACTATACGGTTACACGTGGCGGCTCAGTACAGACACTATACGGTTACACGTGGCGGCAGAGTACAGACACTATACGGTTACACGTAGCGGCTCAGTACAGACACTATACGGTTACACGTAGCGGCTCAGTACAGACACTACAGAGAATATGGGCTTCTCTTCTTCTGGGGTCTCATATCACTGTATGGACTGTTCTATGGATGGTATTTTGGGGTGTACTGTCCCTTTAAGGGGATGTCAGATGTTACTGTATGGATGGTATTTGGGGGTGTACTTTCCCTTTAAGGGGATGTCAGATGTTACTGTATGGATGGTATTTGGGGGGTGTACTCTCCCTTTAAGGGGATGTCATATTTAGCTGTTTTGTCATTTCCTGTTTCTGATGCACCTGATGAAGAGGCGGCTCAGGCCTGGAAACACGCTGTGCTGGATCCTGGTTTCTGTGTTTTAATATCTTAATAAGCTCCAGCGTTGTATTGGCGATAGCTGCGCCCCGTGGTCCTAACCCTCTAGGGGGGGGGGCTGCCGTCTCCGTCCCCTCTAGGGGGGGGCTGCCGTCTCCGTCCCCTCTAGGGGGGGGGCTGCCGTCTCCGTCCCCTCTAGGGGGGGGGCTGCCGTCTCCGTCCCCTCTAGGGGGGGGGCTGCCGTCTCCGTCCCCTCTAGGGGGGGGGGGGGGGGCTGCCGTCTCCGTCCCCTCTAGGGGGGGGGGGCTGCCGTCTCCGTCCCCTCTAGGGGGGGGGGGCTGCCGTCTCCGTCCCCTCTAGGGGGGGGGGGGCTGCCGTCTCCGTCCCCTCTAGGGGGGGGGGGCTGCCGTCTCCGTCCCCTCTAGGGGGGGGGCTGCCGTCTCCGTCCCCTCTAGGGGGGGGGGCTGCCGTCTCCGTCCCCTCTAGGGGCTGGACTCCTGCCACACTGGGTAACACCCCCTGGACACCTGAGCTTCCATCTCAGTGGTGGAC
>NC_091454.1:1772270-1787270 GCF_027789765.1 Dendropsophus ebraccatus | reverse complement strand
AGTGTAACAGGACTATACACAGCAGGAGGAGTCGTTACAGTGTAACAGGACTATACACAGCAGGGGGAGTCGTTACAGTGTAACAGAACGGACTATACACAGCAGGAGGAGTCGTTACAGTGTAACAGGACTATACACAGCAGGAGGAGTCGTTACAGTGTAACAGAACGGACTATACACAGCAGGAGGAGTCGTTACAGTGTAACAGGACTATACACAGCAGGGGGAGTCGTTACAGTGTAACAGGACTATACACAGCAGGGGGAGTCGTTACAGTGTAACAGGACTATACACAGCAGGGGGAATCGTTACAGTGTAACAGGACTATACACAGCAGGGGGAGTCGTTACAGTGTAACAGGACTATACACAGCAGGGGGAGTCGTTACAGTGTAACAGGACTATACACAGCAGGAGGAGTCGTTACAGTGTAACAGAACGGACTATACACAGCAGGAGGAGTCGTTACAGTGTAACAGGACTATACACAGCAGGAGGAGTCGTTACAGTGTAACAGGACTATACACAGCAGGAGGAGTCGTTACAGTGTAACAGGACTATACACAGCAGGAGGAGTCGTTACAGTGTAACAGGACTATACACAGCAGGGGGAGTCGTTACAGTGTAACAGGACTATACACAGCAGGGGGAGTCGTTACAGTGTAACAGGACTATACACAGCAGGGGGAGTCGTTACAGTGTAACAGGACTATACACAGCAGGAGGAGTCGTTACAGTGTAACAGGACTATACACAGCAGGGGGAGTCGTTACAGTGTAACAGAACGGACTATACACAGCAGGGGGAGTCGTTACAGTGTAACAGAACGGACTATACACAGCAGGAGGAGTCGTTACAGTGTAACAGGACTATACACAGCAGGGGGAGTCGTTACAGTGTAACAGGACTATACACAGCAGGGGGAGTCGTTACAGTGTAACAGGACTATACACAGCAGGGGGAATCGTTACAGTGTAACAGGACTATACACAGCAGGGGGAGTCGTTACAGTGTAACAGAACGGACTATACACAGCAGGAGGAGTCGTTACAGTGTAACAGGACTATACACAGCAGGGGGAGTCGTTACAGTGTAACAGGACTATACACAGCAGGGGGAGTCGTTACAGTGTAACAGGACTATACACAGCAGGGGGAATCGTTACAGTGTAACAGGACTATACACAGCAGGGGGAGTCGTTACAGTGTAACAGGACTATACACAGCAGGGGGAGTCGTTACAGTGTAACAGGACTATACACAGCAGGAGGAGTCGTTACAGTGTAACAGAACGGACTATACACAGCAGGAGGAGTCGTTACAGTGTAACAGAACGGACTATACACAGCAGGAGTCGTTACAGTGTAACAGAACGGACTATACACAGCAGGAGGAGTCGTTACAGTGTAACAGGACTATACACAGCAGGAGGAGTCGTTACAGTGTAACAGGACTATACACAGCAGGGGGAGTCGTTACAGTGTAACAGGACTATACACAGCAGGAGGAGTCGTTACAGTGTAACAGGACTATACACAGCAGGAGGAGTCGTTACAGTGTAACAGGACTATACACAGCAGGAGGAGTCGTTACAGTGTAACAGGACTATACACAGCAGGAGGAGTCGTTACAGTGTAACAGAACGGACTATACACAGCAGGAGAAGTCGTTACAGTGTAACAGAACGGACTATACACAGCAGGAGGAGTCGTTACAGTGTAACAGGACTATACACAGCAGGGGGAGTCGTTACAGTGTAACAGGACTATACACAGCATTGAGACTCGGAGTACAGGAGCACAACAGGTGGGGGACCAGGCGGTGACATTTGGGGGACAGGGCGGTGACATTTGGGGGACAGGGCGGTGACATTATACCCACCGATCTCGAAGCTTCCATCAATGACGCCCACCAGGGATGATGGGAGTTCGAATCTGCGCTCTATCTGGGTGATGGAACTCTTCAGGTAACTCCCCGATAAAGCTTTAGCAAAATACACGAAGCTGATGGCGGTCAGGAAGATCTGTGGGGGAGGGGAGAGGAGCAGAAAAGCTGAGACTACAGAAAGAGTCCCAGAGACCCCCTATGTGTAACCCCCACCAGAGACCCCCTAACTATGTGTAACCCCCACCAGAGACCCCCTAACTATGTGTAACCCCCACCAGAGACCCCCTAACTATGTGTAACCCCCACCAGGGACCCCCTTACTATGTGTAACCCCCACCAGAGACCCCCTAACTATGTGTAACCCCCCCCCTCCCCTGACTATGTGTAACCCCCACCAGAGACCCCCCCGACTATGTGTAACCCCCCCCCTCCCCTAACTATGTGTAACCCCCACCAGAGACCCCCTAACTATGTGTAACCCCCACCAGAGACCCCCTGACTATGTGTGACCCCCACCAGAGACCCCCTGACTATGTGTGACCCCCACCAGAGACCCCCTGACTATGTGTAACCCCCACCAGAGACCCCCCGACTATGTGTGACCCCCACCAGAGACCCCCGACTATGTGTGACCCCCACCAGAGACCCCCCGACTATGTGTGACCCCCACCAGAGACCCCCTGACTATGTGTAACCCCCACCAGAGACCCCCCGACTATGTGTGACCCCCACCAGAGACCCCCCGACTATGTGTGACCCCCACCAGAGACCCCCCGACTATGTGTGACCCCCACCAGAGACCCCCCCGACTATGTGTGACCCCCACCAGAGACCCCCTAACTATGTGTAACCCCCACCAGAGACCCCCCCGACTATGTGTGACCCCCACCCGGTGACACAGCTGAGGGTCTGTTACAGTGTAGCAGTGAGGAGTGTGTAGCGGACCCCCAGCTGTGGAGACCCCCGCACACACACACCCTGAAGCCTCCATAGCGCCTCTTCTGGGAGTGGAGAGCCGGACAGGGATACACAGAGGAGGACTGACCGCACTGAGCGAGCTCCATCACCTGCAGGAGAAGAGACAATGCGTTATAGCACCAACATAGGCTGTAGCGTCACCCAATCCGCAATACCACAACTGACCACCAGGGACCCACTGCTACATCACAGGGCCGGCTGACAGCAGCACAGAGGACGTCAGGAGAGGAAGAGACAGACAGCAGCACAGAGGATGTCAGGAGAGGAGGGGGCTGATACTATAGGGGAGGACACAGCAGCACAGAGGATGTCAGGAGAGGAGGGGGCTGATACTATAGGGGAGGACACAGCAGCACAGAGGATGTCAGGAGAGGAGGGGGCTGATACTATAGGAGAGGACACAGCAGCACAGAGGATGTCAGGAGAGGAGGGGGCTGATCTTATAGGAGAGGACACAGCAGCACAGAGGATGTCAGGAGAGGAGGGGGCTGATCTTATAGGGGAGGACACAGCAGCACAGAGGATGTCAGGAGAGGAGGGGGCTGATCTTATAGGGGAGGACACAGCAGCACAGAGGATGTCAGGAGAGGAGGGGGCTGATCTTATAGGAGAGGACACAGCAGCACAGAGGATGTCAGGAGAGGAGGGGGCTGATCTTATAGGAGAGGACACAGCAGCACAGAGGATGTCAGGAGAGGAGGGGGCTGATACTATAGGAGAGGACACAGCAGCACAGAGGATGTCAGGAGAGGAGGGTGCTGATCTATAGGAGAGGTCACAGCAGCACAGAGGATGTCAGGAGAGGAGGGGGCTGATCTATAGGGGAGGTCACAGCAGCACAGAGGATGTCAGGAGAGGAGGGTGCTGATCTTATAGGGGAGGTCACAGCAGCACAGAGGATGTCAGGAGAGGAGGGGGCTGATACTATAGGGGAGGTCACAGCAGCACAGAGGATGTCAGGAGAGGAGGGGGCTGATACTATAGGAGAGGTCACAGCAGCACAGAGGATGTCAGGAGAGGAGGGTGCTGATCTTATAGGGGAGGTCACAGCAGCACAGAGGATGTCAGGAGAGGAGGGGGCTGATACTATAGGGGAGGTCACAGCAGCACAGAGGATGTCAGGAGAGGAGGGGGCTGATCTTATAGGAGAGGACACAGCAGCACAGAGGATGTCAGGAGAGGAGGGGGCTGATCTATAGGAGAGGTCACAGCAGCACAGAGGATGTCAGGAGAGGAGGGGGCTGATCTTATAGGGGAGGTCACAGCAGCACAGAGGATGTCAGGAGAGGAGGGGGCTGATCTTATAGGGGAGGTCACAGCAGCACAGAGGATGTCAGGAGAGGAGGGTGCTGATAATATAGGAGAGGACACAGCAGCACAGAGGATGTCAGGAGAGGAGGGGGCTGATACTATAGGAGAGGTCCCAGCAGCACAGAGGATGTCAGGAGAGGAGGGGGCTGATCTATAGGGGAGGACACAGCAGCACAGAGGATGTCAGGAGAGGAGGGGGCTGATCTATAGGAGAGGACACAGCAGCACAGAGGATGTCAGGAGAGGAGGGGGCTGATACTATAGGAGAGGACACAGCAGCACAGAGGATGTCAGGAGAGGAGGGGGGTGATACTATAGGAGAGGTCACAGCAGCACAGAGGATGTCAGGAGAGAAGGGGGCTGATCTTATAGGGGAGGTCACAGCAGCACAGAGGATGTCAGGAGAGGAGGGTGCTGATCTATAGGGGAGGACACAGCAGCACAGAGGATGTCAGGAGAGGAGGGGGCTGATCTTATAGGGGAGGACACAGCAGCACAGAGGATGTCAGGAGAGGAGGGGGCTGATCTTATAGGAGAGGACACAGCAGCACAGAGGATGTCAGGAGAGGAGGGGGCTGATCTTATAGGAGAGGTCCCAGCAGCACAGAGGATGTCAGGAGAGGAGGGGGCTGATCTTATAGGAGAGGACACAGCAGCACAGAGGATGTCAGGAGAGGAGGGGGCTGATCTTATAGGAGAGGACAGAGCAGCACAGAGGATGTCAGGAGAGGAGGGGGCTGATACTATAGGAGAGGTCCCAGCAGCACAGAGGATGTCAGGAGAGGAGGGGGCTGATCTATAGGGGAGGACACAGCAGCACAGAGGATGTCAGGAGAGGAGGGGGCTGATCTATAGGGGAGGACACAGCAGCACAGAGGATGTCAGGAGAGGAGGGGGCTGATCCTATAGGAGCAGGGTCACAGCAGCACAGAGGATGTCAGGAGAGGAAGGGGTGATACTATAGGAGAGGACACAGCAGCACAGAGGATGTCAGGAGAGGAGGGGGTGATACTATAGGAGAGGACACAGCAGCACAGAGGATGTCAGGAGAGGAGGGGGCTGATCTTATAGGAGAGGTCACAGCAGCACAGAGGATGTCAGGAGAGGAGGGTGTGTCTCCTCCTCAGTTACTCACCTTGTACTGCGCTCTGGCAGCGGCTGGTGATACTGGGGTCAGTGTGGGGGTCTTGCAGTGGCGGGAGGCTCAGCACATGTGGGGCGGCAGCTGGAGGCGGCTTACGCCTTATATGCTCGGGCGGCTCTGGCTGATCCCTGGATAATGCACCTTTTTCTTCCCCAATTAGAGGGGGACGTTGCTGACATTCCCTCGCTGACGGCCGCCCCCCCTCTGACATCACATTCCCCGAAATAAAGGCAAAACCTGCGGCAGCCGACACAATAAGGTGACGTCCCCCGGCAGCTCCAATGAAAGGCTCTGCGCTGCCGCCATTGTCTGCCAGAGCCCGCACCTCACACAGCCCCACGCACCATGCTGCCAGGGGCAGCTGCATCCCACTGCCACATACTGCCCCCTGGGGGCGCATGCCAAGCACTGCACAGGAATGCTACCTCACACGTCTACTCCAGCCACCTCCAGAGCTGCACTCAGTGTTCTGCTGTTACATCATGTCTCATCCTCCAGAGCTGCACTCACTATTCTGCTGTTACATCACGTCTCATCCTCCAGAGCTGCACTCACTGTACTGCTGTTACATCATGTCTCATCCTCCAGAGCTGCACTCCCTATTCTGCTCTTACATCATGTCTCATCCTCCAGAGCTGCACTCACTATTCTGCTGTTACATCCTGTCTCATCCTCTAGAGCTGCACTCACTATTCTGCTGTTACATCATGTCTCATCCTCCAGAGCTGCACTCACTATTCTGCTGTTACATCATGTCTCATCCTCCAGAGCTGCACTCACTATTCTGCTGTTACCTCATGTCTCATCCTCCAGAGCTGCACTCACTATTCTGCTGTTACATCATGTCTCATCCTCCAGAGCTGCACTCACTATTCTGCTGTTACATCATGTCTCATCCTCCAGAGCTGCACTCACTATTCTGCTCTTACATCATGTCTCATCCTTCAGAGCAGCCATCACTATTCTGCTGTTACCTCATGTCTCATCCTCCAGAGCTGCACTCACTATTCTGCTGTTACATCCTGTCTCATCCTCCAGAGCTGCACTCACTATTCTGCTGTCACCTCATGTCTCATCCTCCAGAGCTGCACTCACTATTCTGCTGTTACATCCTGTCTCATCCTCCAGAGCTGCACTCACTATTCTGCTGTTACATCCTGTCTCATCCTCCAGAGCTGCACTCACTATTCTGCTGTTACATCATGTCTCATCCTCCAGAGCTGCACTCACTATTCTGCTGTTACATGCTGTCTCATCCTCCAGAGCTGCACTCACTATACTGCTGTTACATTATGTCTCATCCCCCAGAGCTGCACTCACTATTCTGCTGTTACGCCAGGTGATATCAGTTGCCTCCTCCCCTTTATATGGAGCTGTGATGATAGGCGGCAGGTGTTGATGCAGACGCTTCCTCAGCGCCCCCTGCTGGTTCCTCGGCTCCATCACATGCTTCTCTTTTCTCCCAGAATTCACCAGCTCGGATCTTAGTGCAGACAGGATCCTGGATCTGAGCTGCGGTTTCCTCCTCTGGCTCGGGCTGCAGTAGGGGACATGGCGCTATATGTGAGCGACCTGGGCAGTGTGTGACGGTGTATGGCAGAGTATATGGCGGTGTATGGCAGAGTATATGGCGGTGTGTGACGGTGTATGGCAGAGTATATGGCGGTGTATGGCAGAGTATATGGCGGTGTATGGCAGAGTATATGGCGGTGTGTGACGGTGTATGGCAGAGTATATGGCGGTGTGTGGCAGAGTATATGGCGGTGTATGGCAGAGTATATGGCGGTGTGTGACGGTGTATGGCAGAGTATATGGCGGTGTGTGGCAGAGTATATGGCGGTGTATGGCAGAGTATATGGCGGTGTGTGACGGTGTATGGCAGAGTATATGGCGGTGTGTGACGGTGTGTGGCAGAGTATATGGCGGTGTATGGCAGAGTATATGGCGGTGTGTGACGGTGTATATGGCAGAGTATATGGCGGTGTATGGCAGAGTATATGGCGGTGTGTGACGGTGTATGGCAGAGTATATGGCGGTGTATGGCAGAGTATATGGCGGTGTGTGACGGTGTATGGCAGAGTATATGGCGGTGTGTGACGGTGTATGGCAGAGTATATGGCGGTGTATATGGCAGAGTATATGGTGGTGTGTGACGGTGTATGGCAGAGTATATGGCGGTGTGTGACGGTGTATGGCAGAGTATATGGCGGTGTGTGACGGTGTATGGCAGAGTATATGGCGGTGTGTGACGGTGTATGGCAGAGTATATGGCGGTGTGTGACGGTGTATATGGCAGAGTATATGGCGGTGTATGGCAGAGTATATGGCGGTGTATGGCAGAGTATATGGCGGTGTGTGACGGTGTATGGCAGAGTATATGGCGGTGTATGGCAGAGTATATGGCGGTGTGTGACGGTGTATGGCAGAGTATATGGCGGTGTGTGACGGTGTATGGCAGAGTATATGGCGGTGTATATGGCAGAGTATATGGTGGTGTGTGACGGTGTATGGCAGAGTATATGGCGGTGTGTGACGGTGTATGGCAGAGTATATGGCGGTGTGTGACGGTGTATGGCAGAGTATATGGCGGTGTGTGACGGTGTATGGCAGAGTATATGGCGGTGTGTGACGGTGTATATGGCAGAGTATATGGCGGTGTATGGCAGAGTATATGGCGGTGTGTGACGGTGTATGGCAGAGTATATGGCGGTGTATGGCAGAGTATATGGCGGTGTGTGACGGTGTATGGCAGAGTATATGGCGGTGTATATGGCAGAGTATATGGTGGTGTGTGACGGTGTATGGCAGAGTATATGGCGGTGTGTGACGGTGTATGGCAGAGTATATGGCGGTGTATATGGCAGAGTATATGGCGGTGTGAGATAGATAATAACCCCTCCTCTGCCCCCAGACCACCAGGGATATAGATATTAACCCCTCCTCTGCCCCCAGACCACCAGGAATATAGATATTAACCCCTCCTCTGCCCCCAGACCACCAGGGATATAGATAATCACCTCTCCTTTGTTCCAGACCACCAGGGATGTACATGATAGCCCCTATACAGCCCCCAGACCAGTGGGGGAATTACCGCCATAGCATCAGTACCTTCTGCTACAGGGCCCGTCTCATCAGGGGGGCCCGGCAGTGCGGACTGTGTGTGATGTCTCCAGGTTGGCTATGCAGGACGTGTATCCTGACACTAGCTAACCAGGGGAGAACGGTGTTTGTAAAAATGCCGGGAAAATACCCACCAGCAGGGGGCGGCATCACAGAGTACAAAGAGAGAGAGAGTGGCTTGTCAGCTGCTGCATGCTGTGAGGTTGGATGACCTCTGACCAATAGCCCTCTCCTGCCAAGGAGAGACAGTGACAGCTCCCTCCTCCTCCTGTCAGTGTCACGGTCTGTGCCCCCTCCCCCCAAAGGCACAGACAGATCACACTGGGAGTTGTAGTCCTACACTGTCTATATAGAAATTGTCCCATTTTACCTTGCAGTGCCAGACTGGAGATACAGTATATATATATAAATATATATCATAAAAATCAAAGTCTGTCTGTCCTTCTGTCTGTCCTTCTGTCTGTCTGTCTGTCTGTCTGTCTGTCTGTCCTTCTGTCTGTCTGTCTGTCCTTCTGTCTGTCTGTCTGTCCTTCTGTCTGTCCTTCTGTCCGTCTGTCCTTCTGTCTGTCTGTCCTTCTGTCCGTCTGTCTGTCTGTCCTTCTGTCTGTCTGTCCTTCTGTCTGTCTGTCCTTCTGTCTGTCTGTCTGTCCTTCTGTCTGTCTGTCCTTCTGTCTGTCTGTCTGTCTGTCTGTCTGTCTGTCCTTCTGTCTGTCTGTCTGTCCTCTATAGACTTCCAAACGCCTGAACCGTTTGACCCCAAATTTGGCGCACAGATACATTGGGTGCCCGGGAAGGTTATAGCGAAGGTCCCGTCCCCGCCAGATGTACAGGAGGGGAGGGGGAGGGGAAAGAGAGGCGCCCCATAGAGATGAATGGGAAAATCTCCTCACTGCACACAGGTGATATAATTAGCTGCAGCAGACACGGCAGTTGGAGCCTTAGCAACCAATAGGATTACTGCTCTCATTTTCACAGGGAGCAATGGTTGCTAGGGAAGCTGCCTCACAACATCCACAGTAATAACTGGTAGACCCCCTACTCCATCTATACAGTACATGTATACAGGACCCCCTACTCCATCTATACAGTACATTTATACAGGACCCCCTACTCCATCTATACAGTACATGTATATACAGGGCCCCCTACTCCAACTATACAGTACAGGTATACAGGGCCCCCTACTCCATCTATACAGTACATGTATATACAGGACCCCCTACTCCATCTATACAGTACATGTATATACAGGGCCCCCTACTCCATCTATACAGTACATGTATATACAGGGCCCCCTACTCCATCTATACAGTACATGTATACAGGACCCCCTACTCCATCTATACAGTACAGGTATATACAGGGCCCCCTACTCCATCTATACAGTACATGTATATACAGGACCCCCTACTCCATCTATACAGTACAGGTATACAGGGCCCCTACTCCATCTATACAGTACATGTATATACAGGACCCCCTACTCCATCTATACAGTACATGTATATACAGGACCCCCTACTCCATCTATACAGTACATGTATATACAGGGCCCCCTACTCCATCTATACAGTACATGTATATACAGGACCCCCTACTCCATCTATACAGTACAGGTATACAGGACCCCCTACTCCATCTATACAGTACATGTATACAGGGCCCCCTACTCCATCTATACAGTACATGTATATACAGGGCCCCCTACTCCATCTATACAGTACATGTATATACAGGACCCTCTACTCCATCTATACAGTACAGGTATACAGGACCCCCTACTCCATCTATACAGTACATGTATATACAGGACCCCCTACTCCATCTATACAGTACATGTATATACAGGACCCCCTACTCCATCTATACAGTACATGTATATACAGGACCCTCTACTCCATCTATACAGTACAGGTATACAGGACCCCCTACTCCATCTATACAGTACATGTATATACAGGACCCCCTACTCCATCTATACAGTACATGTATATACAGGACCCCCTACTCCATCTATACAGTACATGTATATACAGGACCCCCTACTCCATCTATACAGTACATGTATATACAGGGCCCCCTACTCCATCTATACAGTACATGTATACAGGACCCCCTACTCCATCTATACAGTACAGGTATACAGGGCCCCCTACTCCATCTATACTGTACATGTATATACAGGGCCCCCTACTCCATCTATACAGGACATGTATATACAGGACCCCCTACTCCATCTATACTGTACATGTATATACAGGGCCCCCTACTCCATCTATACAGGACATGTATATACAGGGCCCCCTACTCCATCTATATAGTACATGTATATACAGGGCCCCCTACTCCATCTATACAGTACATGTATACAGGACCCCCTACTCCATCTATACAGTACAGGTATACAGGACCCCCTACTCCATATATACAGTACATGTATACAGGACCCCCTACTCCATCTATACAGTACATGTATACAGGACCCCCTACTCCATATATACAGTACATGTATATACAGGACCCCCTACTCCATCTATACAGTACATGTATACAGGACCCCCTACTCCAACTATACAGTACATGTATATACAGGGCCCCCTACTCCATCTATACAGTACGTATATACAGGACCCCCTACTCCATCTATACAGTACAGGTATATACAGGACCCCCTACTCCATCTATACAGTACATGTATACAGGACCCCCTACTCCATCTATACAGTACATGTATATACAGGGCCCCCTACTCCATCTATACAGTACATGTATACAGGACCTCCTACTCCATCTATACAGTACATGTATACAGGACCCCCTACTCCATCTATACAGTACATGTATATACAGGACCCCCTACTCCATCTATACAGTACATGTATACAGGTCCCCCTACTCCATCTATACAGTACATGTATACAGGACCCCCTACTCATTCTATACAGTACATGTATATACAGGACCCCCCTACTACATCTATACAGTACATGTATACACAGGACCCCCTACTCCATCTATACAGTACATGTATACAGGACCCCCTACTCCATCTATACAGTACAGGTATATACAGGACCCCCTTCTCCATCTATACAGTACATGTATATACAGGGCCCCCTACTCCATCTATACAGTACATGTATATACAGGACCCCCTACTCCATCTATACAGTACATGTATATACAGGGCCCCCTACTCCATCTATACAGTACATGTATATACAGGGCCCCCTACTCCATCTATACAGTACATGTATATACAGGGCCCCCTACTCCATCTATACAGTACATCTATATACAGGACCCCCTACTCCATCTATACAGTACATGTATACAGGACCCCCTACTCCATCTATACAGTACAGGTATACAGGACCCCCTACTCCATCTATACAGTACATGTATACAGGGCCCCCTACTCCATCTATACAGTACATGTATACAGGGCCCCCTACTCCATCTATACAGTACATGTATATACAGGACCCCCTACTCCATCTATACAGTACATGTATATACAGGACCCCCTACTCCATCTATACAGTACATGTATACAGGACCCCCTACTCCATCTATACAGTACATGTATATACAGGACCTCCTACTCCATCTATACAGTACATGTATATACAGGACCCCCTACTCCATCTATACAGTACATATATACAGGGCCCCCTACTCCATCTATACAGTACATGTATATACAGGACCCCCTACTCCATCTATACAGTACATGTATATACAGGACCCCCTACTCCATCTATACAGTACATGTATATACAGGACCCCCTACTCCATCTATACAGTACATGTATATACAGGACCCCCTACTCCATCTATACAGTACATGTATATACAGGACCTCCTACTCCATCTATACAGTACATGTATATACAGGACCCCCTACTCCATCTATACAGTACATGTATACAGGACCCCCTACTCCATCTATACAGTACATGTATATACAGGACCCCCTAATCCATCTATACAGTACATGTATATACAGGACCCCCTACTCCATCTATACAGTACATGTATATACAGGACCCCCTACTCCATCTATACAGTACATGTATACAGGGCCCCCTACTCCATCTATACAGTACATGTATATACAGGGCCCCCTACTCCATCTATACAGTACATGTATATACAGGGCCCCCTACTCCATCTATACAGTACATGTATATACAGGACCCCCTACTCCATCTATACAGTACATGTATACAGGGCCCCCTACTCCATCTATACAGTACATGTATATACAGGGCCCCCTACTCCATCTATACAGTACATGTATATACAGGGCCCCCTACTCCATCTATACAGTACATGTATACAGGGCCCCCTACTCCATCTATACAGTACATGTATATACAGGGCCCCCTACTCCATCTATACAGTACATGTATATACAGGGCCCCCTACTCCATCTATACAGTACATGTATATACAGGACCCTCTACTCCATCTATACAGTACATGTATATACAGGACCCCCTACTCCATCTATACAGGACATGTATATACAGGGCCCCCTACTCCATCTATACAGTACATGTATACAGGACCCCCTACTCCATCTATACAGTACATGTATATACAGAACCCCCTACTCCATCTATACAGTACATGTATATACAGGACCCCCTACTCCATCTATACAGTACATGTATACAGGACCCCCTACTCCATCTATACAGTACAGGTATACAGGACCCCCTACTCCATCTATACAGTACATGTATATACAGGACCCCCTACTCCATCTATACAGTACAGGTATACAGGACCCCCTACTCCAACTATACAGTACATGTATATACAGGACCCCCTACTCCATCTATACAGTACATGTATACAGGACCCCCTACTCCATCTATACAGTACATGTATACAGGGCCCCCTACTCCATCTATACAGTACATGTATATACAGGACCCCCTACTCCATCTATACAGTACATGTATATACAGGACCCCCTACTCCATCTAAACAGTATATGTGTACAGGACCCCCTACTCCATCTATACAGTACATGTATATACAGGGCCCCCTACTCCATTTATACAGTACATGTATACAGGACCCCCTACTCCATCTATACAGTACATGTATATACAGGACCCCCTACTCCATCTATACAGGACATGTATATACAGGACCCCCTACTCCATCTATACAGTACATGTATACAGAACCCCCTACTCCATCTATACAGTACATGTATATACAGGACCCCCTACTCCATCTATACAGTACATGTATATACAGGACCCCCTACTCCATCTATACAGTACATGTATATACAGGACCCCCTACTCCATCCATACAGTACATGTATATACAGGGCACAACAGGTATACTAAACTGTGACTGGGTAACACTGCTACACCAGACCTGACCAATACCGCCATACTGTGACTGGATAACACTGTCATACCAGACCTGACCAATACCGCCATACTGTGACTGGATAACACTGCCACACCAGACCTGACCAATACCGCCATACTGTGACTGGATAACACTGTCATACCAGACCTGACCAATACTGCCATACTGTGACTGGATAACACCGCTATACCAGACCTGACCAATACCACCATACCGTGACTGGATAACACCGCCACACCAGACCTGACCAATAGCGCCATACTGTGACTGGATAACACCCCCATACCAGACATGACCAATACCGACACACTGTGACTGAATAACACTGCCATATGGGTAAATATAACCCTGCAGGTATACAGGACACTACAGGTATACAGGACCCGAAAACTATACACTACAAGTGCACGGGACCTCCACAAAACTATATACTACAGGTATACAGGACCCCAAACTTTACACTACAGGTATACAGGACCCCAAAACTATATACTACAGGTATACAGGACCTCCACCAACTATATACTTCAGGTATACAGGACCTCCACCAACTATATACTACAGGTATACAGGACCCCAAACTATACACTACAGGTATACAGGACCCCAAAACTATACACTACAGGTATACAGGAACTCAACCAACTATATACTACAGGTATATAGGACCCCAAACTATACACTACAGGTATACAGGACCTCAAAACCATACACTACAGGTATACAGGACCTACACCAACTCTATAATACAGGTAAACAGCACCTTCACCAACTCTATACTACAAGTATACAGGACCCCAAATATACTACAGGTATACAGGAACTCCACCAGCTATATACTACAGGTATATAGGACCCCAAACTATACACTACAGGTAAACAGGAACTCCACCAACTCTATACTATAGTTATACAGGATCCTCAAACTATTTACTACAGGTATACAGGACCCCCGAACTATATACTACAGGTATACAAGACCTCCACCAATTATACACTACAGGTATCCAGGACCCTCAAACTATAAACTACAGGTATACAAGACCTCCACCAACTATACATTACAGGTATACAGCACCAACTATATACTACAGGTATACAGGACCCCAAAACTATACAGTACAGGTATACAGGACCTTCACCAACTGTACACTGCAGGTAT